>NC_057798.1:196764511-196938712 GCF_018294505.1 Triticum aestivum
ACGTACCCTAAAACCATTGAATAACAAGATAGATTGGGAGTTCCGCTGCCGCAAGCCTCTGTAGCCACCAAAAACCTCTCGGGAGCCCTTCCCGGCACCCTGCCAGAGGGGTGATCCATCACCAGTGGCCATCTTCATCATCTCGGTGCTCTCCATGACGAGGAGGGAGTAGTTCACCCTCGAGGTTGAGGGTATGTACCAGTAGCTATGTGTTTGATCTCTCTCTCTCTCTCTCATGTTCTCTCTCGTGTTCCCTCTATGGCATGATCTTGATGTATCCCGAGCTTTGCTATTGTAGTTGGATCTTATGATGTTTCTCCCCCTCTACTCTCTTGTGATGAATTGAGTTTTCCCTTTGAAGTTATATTATTGGATTGAGTATTTTATGAGAACACTTGATGTATGTCTTGTCGTGCTTACCTGTGGTGACAATGGGATATCATGTGCCTCTTGATGTATGCTTTGGTGACCAACTTGCGGGTTCCGCCCATGAACCTATGCATAGGGGTTGACACACGTTCTTGACTCTCCGGTAGAAACTTTGGGGCACTCTTTGAAGTACTTTGTGTTGGTTGAATAGATGAATCTGAGATTGTGTGATGCATATCGTATAATCATGCCCACAGATACTTGAGGTGACAATGGAGTATCTAGGTGACATTCGGGTTTTGGTTGATTTGTGTCTTAAGGTGTTATTCTAGTACGAACTCTTGAATAGATTGATCCAAAAGAATAACTTTGAGGTGGTTTCGTACCCTACCATAATCTCTATGTTTGTTCTCCGCTATTAGTGGCTTTGGAGTGACTCTTTGTTGCATGTTGAGGGCTTGTTATATGATCTATCTATGTTATTATTGTTGAGAGAACTTGCACTAGTGAAAGTATGAACCCTAGGCCTTGTTTCCTATCATTGCAATAATGTTTACGCTCACTTTTACCACTTGTTACCTTGCTGTTTTTATAATTTCAGATTACAAAAACCTTTATCTACTATCTATTTTGCACTTGTATCACCATCTCTTCGCCGAACTAGTGCACCTATACAATCTACCATTGTATTGGGTGTGTTGGGGACACAAGAGACTCTTTGTTATTTGGTTGCAGGGTTGTTTGAGAGAGACCATCTTCATCCTACGCCTCCTACGGATTGATAAACCTTAGGTCATCGACTTGAGGGAAATTTGCTACTGTCCTACTAACCTGTGCACTTGCAGGCCCAACAACGTCTACAAGAAGAAGGTTGTGTAGTAGACATCAAGCTCTTTTCTGGCGCCATTGCCGGGGAGGTTAGCGCTTGAAGGTATACCTTTAGATCTTGCAATCGAATCTTTTTGTTTCGTGTTTTATCACTAGTTTAGTTTATAAAAGAAAACTACAAAAAAATGGAGTTAAGTTTGTCTCATACGCTTCGTCTTTTTAATATCTTTCGTGAGTATGATGAAAAGGAAAATTGTGCTCAAGTGCTAGAAGAAGAAATCTATAGAATGTTTGATACTAAATCATTGAATGATGAGCATGATTGCAATGTTGTTAGTATGAATTCTTTGAATATCCATGATGCTAATGATATGCAAAGACACAAGCTTGGGGAAGCTATGTTTGATGAAGATGATATTTTTTGTCCCCCAAGTCTTGATGAGCAAATTTATTATGATGAAAGCATGCCTCCTATTTATGATGATTATATTGATGAAAGTGGGTTTGGAAGAGTGTCAACTTTAGGAAGTAGTGATCCCACTATTTTGGAGGATGTTAAATCTTATTGTGATGAACATGAAAGTGGATTTGGAAGAGTGTCAACTTTATTTAGTGATGATTCCACTATTTCGGAAGAGGTTCCAATTGATTATGAGAACAAAGTTGCTATCTATGATGATTATTGTGATGACTTGTATGCTATTAGGAATAATGATAACCATGAAACTTGTAATCATGATTTTAGTTTTCAATTGGATTATGCCTCACATGGTAATTATTTTGTTGAGTTTGCTCCCACTATTATTCATGAGAAGCATTTTGCTTATGTGGAGAGTAGTAAATTTTATATGCAAGTAGATCATGAAAAGAATATTTTAGGTGCTGGTTATATTGTTGAATTCATTCATGATGCTACTGAAAATTATTATGAGGGAGGAATATATGCTTGTAGGAATTGCAATGATGTCAAGTTTCCTCTCTATTTGTTGAAAATTTTGAAGCTATGCTTGTTTTACCTTCCTATGCTAGTTGATTATTGTTCCCATAAGTTGTTTTCTCACAAAATACCTATGCATAGGAAGTGGGTTAGGCTTAAATGTGCTAGTCATATGCTTCATGATGCTCCCGTTATGTTTCAATTCTTATCTTTTATGTGAGCATCATTGCATTCATCATGCCTAGCTAAAAAGGCATTAAAGAAAAGCGCTTGTTGGGGGACAACCCAATATTTACCCTTACTGTTTTTGTGTGTCCACATGATTATGCTACTGTGGTAATCATGTTTTATAGCTTTTGTTTCAATAAAGTGCCAAGTAGGACCTTTGGGAAGACTTGGGTGAAGTCTTTATGATCTTGCTGTAAAAAACAGAAACTTTAGCGCTCACGAGAATAGCTGCCATTTTTTACAGAAGAGTGATTTAGGTTTATTCTTTTTTCAGATGATTAATAGACAAATTCCTCAGGTCCGGAAATTTATTTCATATTTTTTGGGTTTCCATAAGTATACATTTGATACAGATTACTACAGGCTGTTCTGTTTTTGACAGATTCTGTTTTTGACAGATTCTGTTTTCATTGTGTTGTTTGCTTATTTTTGATGCATCTATGGCTAGTATTAAGTGGTATGAACCATAGAGAAGTTGGAATACAGTAGGTATTACACCAATATGAATAAAGAATGAGTTCCTTACAGTACCTAAGTGGTGGTTTTTTTTCTTATACTAACAGAGCTTACGAGTTTTGTTTTGAGTTTTGTGTGGTTGAAGTTTTCAAGTTTTGGGTAAAAGATTCAATGGACTATGGAATAAGGAGTGGAAAGAGCCTAATCTTGGGGATAACCAAGGTACCCCAAGGTAATATCCAAGGACAACCAAGAGCCTAAGCTTGGGGATGCCCCGGAAGGCATCCCCTCTTTCATCTTCGTTCATCGGTAACTTTACTTGGAGCTATATTTTTATTCGCCACATGATATGTGTTTTGCTTGGAGCGTCATTTTATTTTGTTAGTTTTTGCTTGCTGTTAGTTATAATAATGTTTTGAATCTTTATTTTAAATAAAAATGTCAAGGATAGCCTTTACCATGCTTATTTTGCTAGTATACATGTTGCTGTTTGAAAACAGAAAGTTTACCGCTGTTGCAAAAATTCCCTAGAAAAGTCAGAGAATGGTATAATGTTGAATCTTTTTGAATATTAAGCTCTGACAAATTTATTACACTGGGAAGTTTAGTTCATAATTTTTGGAGTCAGGGAAGTATTGTTACTCTTGCATTCTTTACAGACTGTACTGTTTTGGCAGATTGCTGTTATGTTTGCATTGTTTGCATATGTTTGCTTGTTTAATGATTCTGTTTGAGGATAGGAGTATTAAATATGAAGAGGCATTTAGTATTCAATGTTGAATAATAATGTTAGTGATTTGTTACAGTAGAAGATGATATGGTTTTGCATTGGTTTATACTAACCTATCTCACGAGTTCTTTTTGAGTTTGTTGTGAATGAAGCTTTTGATAAAAAGAGAAACCATGACATGAAAGGAATTAAGGAGACACAAAAGCTCAAGCTTTGGGATGCCCAAGGCACCCCAAGACAATATTTCAAGAAGTCTCAAGCATCTAAGCTTGGGGATGTCCCGGTAGGCATCCCACCTTTCACTTTGCTAGCCTCTCTTATTACCGCGCAACTTTCGCCGGTATTGAACCCATTATTTACCTTCCTCAAAACAGCCACCATACCTACCTATTATGGCATTTCCATAGCCATTTCGAGATATATTGCCATGCAACTTTCCACCGTTCCATTATTATGACACGCATCATCATTTTCATATTGCTCTTTGCATGATCATGTAGTTGACATCGTATTTGTGGCAAGGCCACCTTCATAATTTTCATACATGTCGCTCTTGATTCATTGCATATCCCGGTACACCGCCGGAGGCATTCATATAGAGTCATGTCTTGTTCTAGCTTTGAGTTGTAATTCTTGAGTTGTAAATCCATATAAGTGTGATGATCTTCATTATTAGAGCATTATCCCAGTGAGGAAAGAATGATGAAGACTATGATTCCCCCACAAGTTGGGATGAGACTTCGGAATTTATAAAAATAAAAGAGGCCAAAGAAGCCCACCAAAAAGAAAGAAAAAAAAGAGAAAAGGAAAAAAAGGAAAAAATAAAGAAAGAAGAAAAAGAAAAAAATGAAAGAAAAAGAGAGAAGGGACAATGCTACTATCTCTTTTTCCACACTTGTGCTTCAAAGTAGCACCATGATCTTCATGATAGAGTCCCATATGTTGTCACTTTCATATACTAGTGGGAATTTTTCATTATAGAACTTGGCTTGTATATTCCAATGATGGGCTTCCTCAAAGTGCCCTAGGTCTTTGTGCGCTAGCAAGTCGGATGCACACCCACTTAGTCTCTTTTGTTGAGCTTCCATATATTTATAGCTCTAGTGCATCCGTTGCATGGCAATCCCTACTCACTCACATTGATATCTATTGATGGGCATCTCCATAGCCCGTTGATACGCCTAGTTGATGTGAGACTATCTTCTCCCACTTTTTGTCCTCACAACCACCACCATTCATCACCATAGTGCTATGTCCATGGCTTGCGCTCATGTATTGCGTAAGAGTTGAAAAAGCTGAAGCGCGTTAAAAAGTATGAAACAATTGCTCGGCTCGTCATCGGGGTTGTGCATGATGGGAGTATTTTGTGTAATGAAAATGAAGCATTGCCTAACTATATGATTTTGTAGGGATAAGCTTTCTTTGGCTATGCTATTTTGATAGGACATGATTATTTGTTAGTATGCTTTGAAGCATTATTATTTTTATGTTTTATAAGCTTTTATCTTGTATCATTTGGATCTGAACATGCATGCCACAATAAAGAAAAATACATTGGGAATCATGCTAGGTAGCATTCCACATCAAAAATTCTGTTTTTATCATTTACCTACTCAAGGACGAGCAGGAATTAAGCTTGGGGATGCTTGATACGTCTCCAACGTATCTATAATTTTTGATTGTTCCATGCTATTATATTACCTGTTTTGAATAATTATGGGCTTTATTATACACTTTTATATTACTTTTGGGACTAACTGAGGGAGTCCTGGATTAGGGGGTGTCCGGATGATCGGACTATGACCTTTGGCCGGACTCCCGGACTATGAAGATACAAGATTGAAGACTCTGTCCCGTGTCCGGATGGGATTTTACTTGGCGTGGAAGGCAAGCTTGGCGATACGATATGAAGATCTCCTCCCATTGTAACTGACTCTGTGTAACCCTAACCCTCTCCGGTGTCTATATAAACCGGAGAGTTTTAGTCCGTAGGACGAACAACAATCATACCATAGGCTAGCTTCTAGGGTTTAGCCTCTCTGATCTCGTGGTAGATCCACTCTTGTACTACCCATATCATCAATATTAATCAAGCAGGAGTAGGGTTTTACCTCCATCGAGAGGGCCTGAACCTGGGTAAAAACATCGTGTCCCTTGTCTCCTGTTACCATCCGCCTAGACGCACAGTTCGGGACCCCCTACCCGAGATCCACCGGTTTTGACACCGACATTGGTGCTTTCATTGAGAGTTCCTCTGTGTTGTCACCTTTAGGCCCGATGGCTTCTTTGATCATCAATCACGACGCGGTCCAGGGTGAGACCTTTCTCCCCGGACAGATCTTTGTATTCGGCGGCTTCGCACTGCGGGCCAACTCACTTGGCCATCTGGAGCATATCGAAAGCTACGCCCCTGGCCATCAGGTCAGGTTCGGAAGTTTAAACTACACGGCCGACATCCGCGGGGACTTGATCTTCAACGGATTCGAACCACGGCCGAGCACGCCGCACTGTCATGATGGGCATGATTTAGCTCTGCCGCCGGACAACACCCAGAGCGTCGCTCAGGTGCCCGCTCCGACCATTAGCTCGGAGCCGACTGTGCTAGTCGGGGATGGATGGTTGGACGCCACCCCGGGAGCCGCAATCTCTACGGTGATAGAGCCGAATACCAACCTAGTCCTTTGCAGGGCCCGTGACTCCAAGGTGCCGGACTCCGCTCCGGACTCCGTATATTCTGCACCTCTTCCGATCGAACCCGATTGGGCTCCGATCATGGAGTTCACCGCCACGGACGTCTTTCAGCACTCGCCCTTTGGCGATATCCTGAATTCACTAAAGTCTCTCTCTTTGTCAGGAGAGCCCTGGCCGGATTACGGTCAGCATGGTTGGGATGCGGACGACGAAGAAATTCGAAACCCACCCACCACCCACCTCGTAGCCAGTGTCGACGATCTAACCGACATGCTCGACTTCGACTCCGAAGACATCGACGGTATGGACGCCGATAAAGGAGACAAACAAGAACCAGTACCTATAGGGCACTGGAAAGCCACCTCATCATATGATGTATACATTGTGGACACACCTAACAGAAATGACAACGAGGATCAAAAGGGCGCAACCAGGGATCGCTCCCTTGAAAACAATCAAAGCGGCGGCATCAGCGCAAGGCCAAACCCCACCTCGACAAAGACCCAGCCATAGAGCAGGGTGAATCAACGAAAGACGAACATGCCATCGAGCAACCGTCCAAACAGGGCGGACAATCCAAACAACCCATCCCCGGGAAAGATAATAGTCCGAACAACCTCACGCCAGACAAATTGTTGGAACATCAGAACCTCCACCGAAGGCTCGTTGCCACTGCACGTAGCCTGAAAAAGCAGAAGCGGAGGCTCAAAACAGCGGAAATGCACTCAGGATCAGATGGGGCAAAGTACTCAATACTGCACACAAGTACGACAACAGTCGTCACACAAAGAGCTATCCGAAGCGGAAACTACTACCGGAATTTGATGAAGAGGCCATAAAGCCCCCACAGTCAAAAAATAAGGAAGCCACAAGGTCGGATAGACGACCCCACGATCGATCTCAAGCAACAAAGGGTGTTGCACTCAATACGGCACGCGATCCATCCAAGAATTCGCATCAAAAAACTGGCCCAACCAGATCCATCTATGGGCCAAGAAAGCAAGCTCCAGTGAGCAATGCAATGCAAAAAATATCCGAACATCGCGACACACCTAAATACAGCGGCGCCGCACATCCCCTATGTTTTACCGATGAGGTGCTGGATCATGAATTTCTAGCGGGATTCAAGCCCGTAAACATAGAAGCATACGACGGAACAACAGACCCTGGAGTCTGGATCAAGGATTATATCCTCCACATACACATGGCCAGAGGAGATGACCTCCACGCCATAAAATACTTACCCCTTAAGCTCAAAGGGCCAACCCGGCATTGGCTTAAAAGCCTTCCCGAAAACACCATGGGAAGTTGGGAAGCGCTCGAGGATGGTTTCCGAGCAAATTTTCAAGGGATCTATGTCCGACCTCCGGATGCAGATGATCTGAGTCATGTAACTCAGCAGCTCGGAGAGTCAGCTCGGAAACTCTGGAACAGATTCCTTACTAAAAAGAATCAGATAGTCGACTGTCCGGACGCCGAGGCCCTAGCAGCTTTCAAACATAGCGTCCGAGACGAATGGCTCGCCAGACACCTCGGCCAAGAAAAGCCAAGAACAATGGCCGCATTAACAAGCCTCATGACCCGCTTTTGTGCAGGAGAGGATAGCTGGTTGGCAAGAAGCAGCACCAGCGACCCGAATACATCCGAACCCAGAGATGCGAATGGGAAACCGCGCCGTAACAAAGAACCGCACCGGATCAAGGACAATAGCCCGATGAGCACGGCAGTAAATGCCGGATTCAAAAGCTCTCGGCAAAATCAGAAAAAGCCGCCCCCCAAAGATGACAGGGACAAGCTATCCAACCTCAACAAAATCTTGGACAAAATATGTCAAATCCACAGTACTCCTGGGAGACCTGCAAACCATACCCACACAGATTGTTGGGTCTTCAAGCAGTCCGGCAAACTCAAGACCGAACACAAGGGGATCGACACACCAAGCGAGGATGATGACGCACCCCACAAGCAGAACAGCGGAGAACAAAAGAAGTTCCCACAAGAAGTCAAGACAGTAAATTCACTTCAGATGACAAAAGGGAAAAACAGAACGGCACTTACGAAGACACGCACCGTACGGCCAGCCCCAGAGGAGCACCGCCACTGGTTGTTACAACCAATCACCTTTGATCATCAGGATTACTCCAGAGGAGCCCGGAACGCAGGCTGGACTGCCTTGGTCGTGAATCCGATTATTAACGGACTCCAATTTACAAAAGTCCTTATGGACGACGGGAGTGACTTGAACCTGTTATATCAGGACACAATCCGCAAACGAGGGGTAAACCCAGCTATAATCCGCCATGGCAACACTTCCTTTCAAGGAGTCACGCCGGGTCCAGATACCCAAAGTATGGGTTCCCTTTCGTTAGAAGTCACGTTCGGCTCACCCGACAACTTCCGAAGCAAAAACCTAACATTCCACATCGCCCCATTCGTAAGTCGCTATCAAGCGCTACTGGGACGTGAAGCTTTCGCCCGCTTTAACGCAATACCGCATTATGCACCCCTTACACTTAAAATGCCCGGCCCACGAGGCATCATTTCATTACAGGGGAATATAAATTGACCCCCAAAGTACGGGCAAAGGTGCGGCCGCCTGGACAGCCGCCCACTAATCCAGCCCTACGATCCCGGACACGGCTCGACGAGTCCGGCGTAAACATACATATGTTTAATAGCCGCATAACCCCGTACAAGGGGCTCCGCGTGTTCCACGCCCGGAGACAAAACGGCTCAATTCTTGCTCCAACTATATTTTGTTTATTTCAATATAGATTTCTCGCACGCTTATTTTTTACTAAGTTCCTCTCTTTCGCAAACGAACATCGTGCTATGCCCGTCCAGGATACGGCACAATGGAGACACAGGCGCAGACGTGCAGCAGGGACCCGTTTCAAGGATTCTTTTCAGATTAAGACCCTGCGTAAACCTTTTTTACTGTCTCTTGTTGACAACATCCCCCGGTTTTTGCTATAACCGAGGAGGAGGCTGGCGTCTTGGCATGTGGCCACGCTAGAATTTTTGCGCGTACCTGGACACCAGGGGCTTTTTTACCAAGGGCTCTATTTCAGCTCGTCTTCATAAAGACCGAATACCTTAGGGAGTGTTCGGCGTCGCGAGTTTGGCCCTATATGCATCAGCTCCAAATCATGTCTTTGGTCAAATGTTGGGTTTGCCCGGCTCCTGTGTTTTGCTGCCTTACGTTCCATTATATCGGCTAACGCGACACCAGGAGAACTACCAATTGTGCCTCGGTTCGGCCAGGCGAGCACCTCAGTAGAGAAAGCCGAAAACTGACTGTCATGATATAGCGAGAGACTGGTCAACCACTTGATGACTTTCGGAATCTTTAGGATTCCTCCGCATTAACGAAGGGCCGCTTCCCGGTCAGGCACACTCGCGCCCCGAATTCGGGTGAGCGCGGTGCCCCTAGGGGCTATTCAGTAGCCCCACTGTCAAACTCCTATGGCTAAGTGAAAGTGATAAAGCATTATAGTCTTGTTGCCTAGTTCGCTGCGCCACCACCTCCTTTATAGGACCAAGACGTTGGATTAAGTTTGAAAAGGCGCCTTTTTGCGAACACCCCCGCATTCTATGCGTGGGGGCTGAAGCCAACGACTGCCATCTTTCAGGTTATATACACATACATACATTAAACGGCCGCACAGGAGGCATCATAATTCTTGCAAGCACAAGTATAAAAAGCCTTTATATTCCATCAAAATATTCGTTTTACAATAGTACACCCTATTCGAACACAACATCCTTCGAGCAGTACGACTCTATTAAGCGAGCACCATGAAGAACTTCCTCAAAGTAGTGCTTGGCAGGTACTCGGCTTTCGTCTGAATCCCGGGATGCAACAACACTGGCCTTCATATCCACCCAGTATGTTTTAACACGGGCAAGAGCCATCTGTGCGCCCTCTATGCACGCCGACCTCTTCATTGCATCAGCATGCGGCACCAAACCAAGGAACTGCTGCACCAAGCCAAAATAACTCTTCGGCTCCGGCTTCTCCGGTCACAGACGACTCGCAACATACCTCATGGCGAGTTTGGATAACCTATTCAGCTCCGCGCAGGCAGCCAAGCGGTCGGATACTGAAAGTGGGCGTTCTGGATTGTGGAACTGCGACCAACAAAGCTCTTACAATCCTTGGTCACCTCGGCCGCGGAAGTGTTCGGTCGCGTCCGCCGCACTAGCTGCCAAATCCAGATAAGTGTTTTCTGCACTCCACTGCCGGTCTAACGGAGCATACTTGGGGTCTCCAAACCTCATCCACAGCATATAGGGCTTTCCAGCCGTGATATCTCCGGCCTGACGCAGCTCCTCCTTCATAGCTCTCATTGCAGAGCGAGTATCCTTGGCTTTAGCAGTGATCTTTTCAAGGTCCTTCTGAGCCTCCCTATCTTCTTGTTCAAGAAATTTACAGCGGTCGGTAGCATCCTTCAATTTTATGGCCATCTCGGCTATTACCTTCTTGCTCTGGCAGTGAGCAGCCTGTTCGGCTTTTAGCTCTTCAGCCGCTTTAACGGCAGCCGCATCACTTCTCCTTGCTTGCTCCTTGGCTCGGGCAAGTTCCACCCGAAGGTTCTCCACGGCAGCAGCACCATCTACATTAAAGCACATATATATAAGGCCCGAGCATCGAGCTCCTATTACCAGGTGTCTTTGGAACATACCTTGTGCCTCGTCTAGCCGCTTATTTACAAGCGCGATGTCGGCATTTGCTACGTCAAGTTGCCGCTTTAGCTCGGCAGATTCATCAGTCCGGCTAGCCACCGAACGCCTCGCCACCTTCATGGAAAAGGCGACATATTATACCTGGGGTTATGATCCTCTGTGCGCCGTCACTCTTGACGACACACAGAGTCTCAGGGGCTACTATTTATACAGGGCGCATTTAATATGCAGCTCTACCAAAAGGTACACCTTTTTGCGTACCTCAAAGCCTGTTAGTAAACTCCTGGCAGCCTCCCACTTTCCGTGGATGAAATCCTTCCAATCATTGTATTCATCAACATACTGTGTTCTTCTGAGATGGACGCCCTCCCAAGTAGATCCTTCAGCCCCTTCGACTGCGCACCAGAGGGTGCCGGACTAGCCTGACGACCTTTTCCATGGTCCGGACTTGGGAAAACCCTCTGAGACGACACCTCAGGGTCGCCTGCCTCGTGAGACGGTGCAACAAGGGGAGGCGTTTCGCTCTCTATCATCTTCGGACGAAGATCCCCTGAAGATGAGCTCTGCTGAGAAGGGTTGAGATCTGAACTGCAAGGTAATGTTTTGGTTATCTTCCTCAGAAATAAAATAGGAGTGTCATTCATTATGGAACCCCTCCCTTCACTTACGTCTCGGGGGAGAGCGGGTCCCCTTTAGGGGGCGATTCGGCCAGGGCGTTGTCCGGTGCCGAACCCTCTGGCGAAGATTTCTTCCCCCGTTTTGAGGCCATCACCTCCAGGTCTTCAGAGGCAGTCCTTTTCTTTCCCTCGTCGGGGGAATTTTCGATTCTTCCCTTCCTAACAGCCTCCTTCGCGGAGGCGGTAGCTCCTTGGTTCCCCCCTTCGCCTTCCGCCAAAAGCGCGACCTCCAGCATCCTGGTTAGCATGGGATTCGGCGTGGTCTCGGGCAGGGGGGCTGGACACCTGATAAGCTTTGCCTTCACTATCCACTCTTGTTCAAAGGACAACTCTGTTAAGGGTAAATTTGTGATGAAAATACGAATGGTGTGTCCAAATACGGGGCTACTTACCTTAGCATCCGGGCGATTGCATCTCAGACCTGCGTCCTCGGACAAATCCGGACACCTTGCTTGTGATCCGAAGAACAATTTGTACATCTCCATGGGTGTCGCACCCATAAAATGTTGGAGGACTCGCGGTCCCTCCGGATTAAATTCCCACAGGCGGAGAGGTCAACGTTTGCAGGGCAGTGTGCGGCGAATTAGCATAACTTGCGCCACTATGGTCAAATTGATATCTATTTCTAGAAGATCTCGAATGCGGTCCTGCAGCAAGGGCACGTCTTTGGGCGGCCCCCAGATAAGTCCTTCATTAACCCATGACGCTAGCCGTGGTGGGGGACCCGAGCGAAAAGTAGGTGGCGCCACCCATGTGGTGCCCCTGGGGGCTGTGATGTAAAACCAGTCCCGTTGCCATAAGCCGAACTCCTCTTGAAAAGAGCCCTCGGGCCATGGAGCGTCGACCATCTTGCTTATTATAGCTCCTCCGCACTCAGCGTGCTGCCCCTCGATCATCTTCGGTTCCACCTTGAAGGTTCTTAGCCACAATCCGAAGTGAGGAGTAATATGGAGGAAGGCCTCACACACGACAATGAATGATGAGATTTGGAGGATAGACTCCGGAGCTAAGTCGTGGAACTCCAGCCCGTAATAAAACATAAGCCCCCTCACGAAGGGATCAATCGGGAAGCCTAGCCCCCGAAGGAAGTGAGATGCGAACACCACGCTCTCACCGGGCTGGGGAGTGGGAATGGCCTGCCCTTGAGCAGGGAGCCTATGCGAGATTTCGCCGGTTAGATACCTGGCATCTCTTAGCTTTCGCACATCTTCTTCCGTAACGGAGGAAGGCATCCACCGGCCTTGAAGGTCGAAGCCGGACATCGTCGAAGGTCTGAAGCGCCTAAAAACTAGAGCTTTGGGTGTTGGAACTCGAAGCAAGGGGCGGATTCGATTGGATTGAGAAGAAGGGAGTTGAGCCTTGGTCTCTTTATAAAGGAGTTGAATACCAAGAGCCCTCCCCGTAACCGTTTGAGACACGCTTTCAATTAGGGAGTCATACCAAAGGCACGGTTGGGTTACCCACGCCCGTATTGATGAGAATCCCGGAATAAGGGGACACGATCTCTGCTTTGACAATACGTGCCAAGGAAACCGCCTCGCTAAACGCGCTGAGGTGGAACAGTAAAACGATTCGAATAAAAGCCTGGCCGTGGCGTGATGTCACGCTGCGGAATACGTCAACAGATTAGATTGGTGCAAATATTATTCTCTCTACGGTGGCATGTGGAACTTATTTTGCAAAGCCGGACACTATCCTTGTGTTCAATATATTCTATGAAGTATTCGGAGGAGGAACCCGCCTTGCAATGCCGAAGACAACTTGCGCGCCGGACTCGTCATCATTGAAGCCTGGTTCAGGGGCTACTGAGGGAGTCCTGGATTAGGGGGTGTCCGGATGGCCGGACTATGACCTTTGGCCGGACTCCCGGACTATGAAGATACAAGATTGAAGACTTCGTCCCGTGTCCGGATGGGACTTTCCTTGGCGTGGAAGGCAAGCTTGGCGATACGATATGAAGATCTCCTCCCATTGTAACTGACTCTGTGTAACCCTAGCCCTCTCCGGTGTCTATATAAACCAGAGAGTTTTAGTCCGTAGGACGAACAACAATCATACCATAGGCTAGCTTCTAGGGTTTAGCCTCTCTGATCTCGTGGTAGATCCACTCTTGTACTACCCATATCATCAATATTAATCAAGCAGGAGTAGGGTTTTACCTCCATCGAGAGGGCCCGAACCTGGGTAAAAACATCGTGTCCCTTGTCTCCTGTTACCATCCGCCTAGACGCACAGTTCGGGACCCCCTACCCGAGATCCGCCAGTTTTGACACCGATACTAACCTATTAACCGGAGGCCCAACCCATATTGTTGTTTTATTGCATGTTTCAGTATTTCGAAGAAAAGGAATATCAAACGGAGTCCAAACGGAATGAAACCTTCAGCATCATGATTTTTTGGAAGAATGTCATCCCGGAGGCTTGGAGATCAAGTCAGAAGATCCTCGAGGAGCCCAGGAGGTAGGGGGCACGCGCCCCCCTGTCTCGTGGGCCCCTCGAGCACCCCCCGGCCGGCTTCTTTCGCCTATATAAGCCTACGTAACCTAAAACCATTGAATAAGAAGATAGATCGGGAGTTTCGCCGCCACAAGCCTCTGTAGCCACCAAAAACCTCTCGGGAGCCCTTCCCGGAACCCTGCCAGAGGGGGATCCATCACCGGTGGCCATCTTCATCATCCCGGCGCTCTCCATAACAAGGAGGGAGTTGTTCACCCTCGAGGTTGAGGGTATGTACCAGTAGCTATGTGTTTGATCTCTCTCTCTCTCTCTCTCTCGTGTTCCCTCTATGGCACGATCTTGATGTATCCCGAGCTTTGCTATTGTAGTTGGATCTTATGATGTTTCTCCCCCTCTACTCTCTTGTGATGAATTGAGTTTTCCCTTTGAAGTTATCTTACCGGATTGAGTCTTTTATGAGAACACTTGATGTATGTCTTGCCATGCTTATCTGTGGTGACAATGGGATATCATGTGCCTCTTGATGTATGCTTTGGTGACCAACTTGCGGGTTCCTCCCATGAACCTATGCATAGGGGTTGGCACATGTTCTTGACTCTCCGGTAGAAACTTTGGGGAACTCTTTGAAGTACTTTGTGTTGGTTGAATAGATGAATCTGAGATTGTGTGATGCATATCGTATAATCATGCCCACGGATACTTGAGGTGACAATGGAGTATCTCGGTGACATTAGGATTTTGGTTGATTTGTGTCTTAAGGTGTTATTCTAGTACGAACTCTTGAATAGATTGATCCGAAAGAATAACTTTGAGGTGGTTTCGTACCCTACCATAATCTCTACGTTTGTTCTCCGCTATTAGTGGCTTTGGAGTGACTCTTTGTTGCATGTTGAGGGCTTGTTATATGATCTATCTATGTTATTATTGTTGAGAGAACTTGCACTAGTGAAAGTATGAACCCTAGGCCTTGTTTCCTATCATTGCAATAACGTTTACGCTCACTTTTACCACTTGTTACCTTGCTGTTTTTATAATTTCAGATTACAAAAACCTTTATCTACTATCTATTTTGCACTTGTATCACCATCTCTTCGCTGAACTAGTGCACCTATACAATCTACCATTGTATTGGGTGTGTTGGGGACACAAGAGACTCTTTGTTATTTGGTTGCAGGGTTGTTTGAGAGAGACCATCTTCATCCTACGCCTCCTATGGATTGATAAACCTTAGGTCATCCACTTGAGGGAAATTTGCTACTGTCCTACAAACCTGTGCACTTGCAGGCCCAACAACGTCTACAAGAAGAAGGTTGTGTAGTAGACATCAGAGTTGTGTGTGTGTGTGTGTGTGAGAGAGAGAGAGAGAGGGTGGGAGTTTGTCTGATTGGTAAACAAATGAATAATGTCAGATTTATAACTGGGATGGAGATAGAAAGGAGACCGCAACAAATGCTATGTCTGCAGGAGAGGGTAATTTTAGTGGTATGAGTCATATCTAGAGACATATAGGGTGTGTGAGAGAACCCCATAGAGAGAAAGACAAAGTGAAAGACGAGTGAGACTGTGTGTGTGGCGGTGAAAAAGAAAGCTTAGGTACCTAGTGATACCAGAGAACGGTAGAGACGTGAGAGATAATGAAAACCGTGTAATGTATAACGATAGGGAGAGTGTGACACTTCTCAAGGGAGACGTTGAGAGACCATGTTTGCGAAAATAGGAGAAACATGAAGTGATCGTGCGGGGGAGCTGGAGAAAAGAGAGTGATAGCTACATGAAGGATCATGCATGCGAGAGAGATGGGCGTGAAAGGAGTCAACATAAAAAAGGATTCAAATATTTGAATTCGAGATGATGATACATGTAATTCATACTCGAACCAAAATTGATCTATCCAACATGCATACTCATATGAATTCACGTGCATCTATGTTATTTAATATGTAGTTATTACTGATCCATACATTTAGTAGAACATAATTGGGTTTAATTTTTTTGAATTCAACCTTATGATTTTGAGATCATTGTATTTGTAAATCATATTATACATATAAAGGAGAATAATTATTTGTTCTTCTTTTGAAAGTATATATTAAAAAAGTGATGTATATAGAATTTTAGTCCAATCGAAAATGGATCCTGCCCGAACAAAAATAGAATACAAACTGGATTCGAATTGAGTTGGCACGGTAAACGTGCACTCTTGCTCCGCAAAAATTTGAACGAAGCAGGCTGCCGGTCCTTGCCGGTCCGGTCGACAACGAGCCGCTGTTATTATATGTGGCTGCTAATGCCCGGGATGTCAGCGTGGCTACTGTACGTGAGCACAAGGAAGCTGGAAAGGAATATCCGGTTCAAAGGCCGGTTTACTATATCAGCGAAGTGCTCATTGAGTCAAAGCAAAGATATCCGCATTGGCAGAAGCTGGTATATGGGGTTTTCATGGCGAGTCGGAAGCTTAAGCAATACTTTCAGGGCCATCACATCACAGTGGTCAGTTCTGCTCCTTTCGGCGATATAATTCAGAACAAGGAGGCAACTGGCCAGGTTGCAAAGTGGGCTATTGAGCTTGGACCACACAGATTGAAGTATATGCCTCGGACAACCATGAAGTCTTAGGCGCTTGTTGACTTCATCAATGATTGGACAGAGTTTTAGGCACCGGAAGATAAACCGGATAACACATACTGGACTATCCACTTCAACGGGTCCAGGCAATTGGAGGGCTCGGGGGCTGGAGTTGTCCTTACTTCCCCTCGAGGTGATAAAATTTGTTATGTTCTCCGCTTAATGTTTCCTTGTACTAAAAATGCAGCTGAGTATGAGGCCTTACTCCATGGTCTCCGTGTGGCTAAGCAAATGAACTTAAGCTAGGTACGATGCTTTGGAGACTCTGATCTGGTGGCACAGCAAGTTTCTGTCACTTGGGACTCTAAGGATCCACTCATGGCGGCTTACAGACGAGAGGTGGATATTGTGGCTGGTCACTTCAAGGGTTATTAGGTTGAGCACATTGATTGGCGCAAAAATGAAGCAGCAGATGCTTTAAGCCGGCTGGGGTCTCAGCGTAAACCGGTACCACCCAATACCTTTCTAGACATCCTGCATAACCCGTCCGTTAAGTTACCCACAGAGGAGGATTTGGCTATTCCTGATCCGAAGGCATAGTTGGTGGCTGCTTTTACATGTAATTCCGGATTGGACGGTAACATATTTGGCGTATATGAACCGGGGCGAGTTACCAGAAGATGAAGTTCTGGCCAGACAGATAGTCCGGCGATCAAAGTCCTTGGTTATTCACAATGGCGAGTTACATCACTGCAGTGTCTCAGGCGTTTTCCAGCACTGTGTTTCTCCTGAAGAGGGCCAAGGGATTTTGCGAGAGATCCACGAGGGAGATTGTGGTCACCACGCCGGTTCAAAATCTTTGGTTGCTAAAGCTTTCCGTCATGGTTTCTACTGGTTGACGGCTCATGCTGATGCTGAGGACCTGGTAAAGTGGTGCGATGCTTGTCAGAAGTTTTCACGCCGAGCTCACGTTCCGGCTCAAGAGCTATGGATGATTCCAATCACTTGGCCGTTTGCTACTTGGGGGGCTTGATATGGTAGGGCCTTTTAAGCGGTCCAAAGATAAGAAGACACACCTGTTGGTGCCGGTTGACAAGTTCACTAAATGGGTTGAAGCAGAGCCAGTAAGTAAGTGTGATGCAGCCACGACAGTTCAATTGATCAAGAAGGCGATCTTTCGGTTCGGCTTTCCACACAGCATCATGATGTCTACCACACAACCTTCTTCTTGTAGACGTTGTTGGGCCTGCAAGTGCACAGGTTTGTAGGATAGTAGCAAATTTCCCTCAAGTGGATGACCTAAGGTTTATCAATCCGTAGGAGGCGTAGGATGAAGATGGTCTCTCTCAAACAACCCTGCAACCAAATAACAAAGAGTCTCTTCTGTCCCCAACAAACCCAATACAATGGTAAATTGTATAGGTTCACTAGTTCGGCGAAGAGATGGTAATGCAAGTGCAAAATAGATAGTAGATAAAGGTTTGTGTAATCTGAAATTATAAAAACAGCAAGGTAACAAGTGGTAAAAATGAGCGTAAACGGTATTGCAACGATAGGAAACAAGGCCTAGGGTTCATACTTTCACTAGTGCAAGTTCACTCAACAATAATAACATAGATAGATCATATAACAAGCCCTCAACATGCAACAAAGAGTCACTCCAAAGCCACTAATAGCCGAGAACAAACGTAGAGATTATTGTAGGGTACGAAACCACCTCAAAGTTATTCTTTTGAATCAATCCATTCAAGAGTTCGTACTAGAATAACACCTTAAGACACAAATCAACCAAAACCCTAATGTCACCTAGATACTCCATTGTCACCTCAATTATCCGTGGGCATGATTATATGCTATGCATCACACAATCTCAAATTCATCTATTCAACCAACACAAAGTACTTCAAAGAGTGCCCCAAAGTTTCTAACGGAGAGTCAAGAACGTGTAGCAACCCTTATGCATAGGTTCATGGGCGGAACCAGCAAGTTGGTCACCAAAACATACATCAAGAGGCACATGATATCCCATTGTCACCACAGATAAGCATGGCAAGACATACATCAAGTGTTCTCATAAAAGACTCAATCCGATAAGATAACTTCAAAGGGGAAACTCAATTCATCACAAGAGAGTAGAGGAGGAGAAACATCATAAGAACCAACTACAGTAGCAAGGCTCGGGATACATCAAGATCGTGCAGAGGGAACACGAGAGAGAACACGAGAGAGAGAGAGATCAAACACATAGCTACTGGTACATACCCTCAGCCCCGAGGGTGAACTACTCCCTCCTCGTCATGGAGAGCGTCGGGATGATGAAGATGGCCACCGATGAAGGATCCCCCCTCCGGCAGGGTGCCGGGAAGGGCTCCCGAGAGGTTTTTGGTGGCTACAGAGGCTTGCGGTGGTGGAACTCCTGATGTATCTTCTCCGTGGATGTTTTCAGGGTACGTGGGACGATATAGGCGCAAGAAGTCAGTCGGGAGGTGCTCGAGGGGCCCACGAGATAGGGGGCGCCCCCCTAGGGGCGCGCCCTCCTATCTCGTGGAGTCCTCAAGTATCTTTTGACTTGAACTCCACGTCTCTAGGATGATATTTTTCCAAAAAATCACGTTGCCGAAGGTTTCACTCCGTTTGGACTCCGTTTGATATTCCTTTTCTTCGAAATACTGAAACAGACAATAAAACAGCAATATGGGCTAGGCTTCCAGTTAATAGGTTAGTCCCAAAAGTAATGTAAAAGTGTATAATAAAGCCCGTAATCATTCAAAACAGGTAATATAATAGCATGGAACAATCAAAAATTATAGATACGTTGGAGACGTATCAAGCATCCCCAAGCTTAATTCCTACTCGTCCTCGAGTAGGTAAATGATAAAAACAGAATTTTTGATGTGGAATGGTACCTAGCATGATTCTCAAAGTAATTTCTCTTTATTGTGGCATGAATGTTCAGATCCAAATGATTCAAGATAAAAGCTTATAAAACATAAAAATAATAATGCTTCAAAGTATACTAACAAATAATCATGTCCTATCAAAATAGCATAGCCAAAGAAAGCTTATCCCTACAAAATCATATAGTTAGGCCATGCTTCATTTTCATTACACAAAATACTCACATCATGCACAACCCCGATGACGAGCCCAGCAATTGTTTCATAATTTTTAGCGTGCTTCAGCTTTTTCGACTCTTACGCAATACATGAGCGCAAGCCATGGACATGCACTATGGTGGTATATGGTGGTGGTTGTGAGGACAAAAAGGGAGAAGATAGTCTCACATCAACTAGGCGTATTAACGAGCTATATGGAGATGCCCATTAATAGATATAAATGTGAGTGAGTAGGGATTGCCATGCAACGGATGCACTAGAGCTATAAATATATGCAAGCTCAACAAAAGAAACTAAGTGGATGTGCATCCAACTTTCTTGCTCACGAAGACCTAGGGCATTTTGAGGAAGCCCATCATTGGAATATACAATCCAAGTTCTATAATGAAAAATTCCCACTAGTATATGAAAGTGACAACATATGAGACTCTCTATCATGAAGATCATGGTGCTATTTTGAAGCACAAGTGTGGAAAAAGAGATAGTAGCATTGTCCCTTCTCTCTTTTTCTCTCATTTTATTTTTTTCTTTTCTTTTTTCTTTTTCTTTTCTCTTTTTTTCTTTCTTTTTGGTGGTCTTCTTTGGCCTCTTTTATTTTTATAAAGTCCAAAGTCTCATCCCGACTTGTAGGGGAATCATAGTCTTCATCATTCTTTCCTCACTCGGACAATGCTCTAATAATGAAGATCATCACACTTTTATGGATTTACAACTTGAGAATTACAACTCAAAGCTAGAACAAGATATGACTCTATATGAATGCCTCCGGTGGTGTACCGGGATATGCAATGAATCAAGAGCGACATGTATGAAAATTATGAAGGTGGCCTTGCCACAAATACAATGTCAACTACATGATCATGCAAAGAGCAATATGACAATGATGAAACGTGTCATAATAAACGGAACGGTGGAAAGTTGCATGGCAATATATCTCGGAATGGCTATGGAAATGCCATAATAGGTAGGTATGGTGGCTGTTTTGAGGAAGGTAAATAATGGGTTCATGATACCGGTGAAAGTTGCGCAGTAATAACAAAGGCTAGCAAAGTGGAAGGATGAGTGTGCGTATATCCATGGACTCACATTAGTCATAAAGAACTCATATACTTATTGCAAAAGTCTACTTAGCCCTCGAAGTAAAGTACTACTACGCATGCCCCAAGAGGGATAGATTGGTAGGAAAAGACCATCGCTCGTCCCCGACTGCCACCCATAAGGAAGACAATCAAAAGAGCACCTCATGCAACAAATTTTTCACACAAATTTTACCATACGTGCATGCTATGGGACTTTCCAACTTCAACAAAAGTATTTCTCAATTTCATAATTACCCACTAGCATGACCCTAACATTACTACCTTTATATCTCAAAACAATTATCAAGCATCAAGTTGATCATAGCATCCAATTCACTTCCTGTGATAGTTTTCATACAAATTACCATGTTGTTTAAGACTCTCAAAATAATATAAGTGAAGCATGAGAGTCTAGCAATTTCTTCAAAATATAACCACCGCCGTGCTCTAAAAGATATAAGTGAAGTACTAGAGCGAACGGCAAAATACTCGGAAAGATATAAGTGAAGATCAAAGAGTAGCTAAATAATTATGCAACTATGCAAATACTCTCTCTCATTAAAGAATTTCAGATCTTGGTATCTTATTCAAACAGCAAGCAAAGCAAAATAAAATGACATTGCAAGGATAGCACAACTCATGTGAAGAAGCAAAAACTTAGGCTCAACCGATACTAACCGATAGTTGTTGAAGAAGAAAGGTGGGATGCCTACCGGGGCATCCCCAAGATTAGATGCTTGAGACTTCTTGAAATATTGTCTTGGGGTGCCTTGGTCATCCCCAAGCTTGAGCTTTTGTGTCTCCTTAATTCCTTTCATGTCACGGTTTCTCTTTTTATCAAAAGCTTCATTCACAACAAACTCAAAAAGAACTCGTGAGATAGGTTAGTATAAACCAATGCAAAATCATATCATCATCTACTGTAACAAATCACTAACATTATTATTCAACATTGAATACTAAATGCCTCTGCATATTTAATACTCCTATCCTCCAATAGAATCATTAAACAAGCAAACATATTGTCGGCGTTCCGGGAACGGGGGTCCCCAGACTTGCCTGCCTGCGGCTTGCGGCGTGGCTCAAGGGGCGGCCCAGCATGGCCCATCTTCATCAGCACGAGCTCAAGACCCTTGCGAGGGGCCAAGCCTCGTGGGGCGGACGATAGGAGGCTTCCTCAGGCACGGCCTCGTCAGGCTGGCTCGTGAGGAGGCGGAGAGATCAAGGCGGGGTACCTCATGAGGTGCCCATGACGCAAGCCATGACGACCAAGGGCGCCAGGCGGGCGCCAGCCCGCGCAGTGTCCTCCTTTCCTCTTTGGTGCAAAGGGAGCAAGCGCAGGCGAGAGCATAGAGCAAAGGCATCCATTTCGGTGCAACAAGACCAAGACCAGCAGAACAGCAGGATGGAGGTCATCGTGGAGCCCAAACCGGCGTCACCACCAGAGCCTTTGGCAGGCGAGGACCAACTTTAGTCAGGATAAGTGTACTAGATGTTCACCTTCAAAATGGCCAATTGTTGGCACCCTTCCCGCTCAATATTTGGGAAGAGGCCCAGGGCCTTTGCCTATAAATAGGACTAGCCACCCACAAGGTCGGGAGATGGGCCAGAGATCAGATCCTCACCAGGAAACCAGTAGAGAGAGCGACTGAACTCCCCCTAGTAGTTCATCGCACCAGCCAAGAACAGACCCTCGCGAGGCTGTTCTTCCTTGTATTGTTTATCATCAGCCCAAGAGGCAATCCACCACACCACACACACTGGAGTAGGGTATTACACCACAATGGTGGCCTGAACCAGTATAAACTCTGTGTCTCTTGTGTTGTTCCTTTGATTGCTTAGATCATAGCGAGGCGGTGAGGTACAGGTAGGCAGAGGGCGAAATCTCCGCGCGCACCCCAGTGTTCGAATCTAGAGGGTCTACCAGAACCCGAAATCCGACATTTGGCGCGCCGGGTAGGGGTGCACCGGAATTCGTTTTCCACCGCCCTGTTCTTCACCGACCATCGCGCCCATGTCAGACGCTCGTCGGGCCCGCACCGAGCGCCGAGCTGCTCTCGCTTCCCGAGTCGCCCAGACGGCCCCCGTCGGCGGCCACCCCCATCGTTCCCCGTCGCCTGCCGTCAATGCCACCACCGGCCCGGCGGGGAATGAGCAGCAAGCATCGTCCCAGCATCCATCCATGAGGCAAGACGGACGCACTGCCACTCCCTCGCTCGCCCCGGCTGGTTCTTCGTCCCGCGTGCCCCACGCGGCCATGGAGGCTCGAGCTGCGCTCATCGCGGCAAACGAGCTCCTGCGCTACCGCCTAGTCGACGACGTCTACGAAGAGTGGCTTGACCACGTCGCCGAGCTCGTTCGCGCCGCAGGGGGCTCCCCCGCGCCGTCCTTCTCGTTGCACCGCGCCCCGCCCTGCGTGGGCAATGAAGCTCCGGGGGCGCCTCAGCCGCCTCCCCCTCAAGAAGGCGCCCTGGCCCCAAGGCGCGTGGCCCCTGGACGGATCCCACCCCGTCCGGCGCCAGCGTAGCAAGAGCGGAGCTGCCAAGAGGTTCCTCGCCCCCAAGAAGCTGCCCGAGTGCTCCCTGCTCCGGTCCGTCGCGACCACGCTCCTGTTCCAGCGCGCCAAGACCCTGCGCTGCTCCCAGCTGTAGCGCATGGGGGCCCGCAGGACCAAGCTCCTCGTCACCAGAGGCCTCCCGTGGCCACAGCAGGCTGTCGTGCTTTCACCACCGAGCTGCGCAGCGTCGCGTGGCCCTGCAAGTTCAAGCCAGACCTGCCTCCTCGCTACGACGGCACGGCCGACCCTGTGGAGTTCCTCCAGATCTACGAGCTGGGCATCAAAGCTGCCAACGGGGATGAGAAGGTCATGGCGAACTGGTTTCCCATGGCACTCAAGGACGGGGCCCGCACCTGGCTCTAGGCATGATCTCCTCCTGGGACAAGATGCGCACCCGTTTCATCGCCAACTTCCAAGGTACTCGTGACCGGCCACCTACCGTGAGCGACATGCGCCGCATCAAGTAGCAACCAGGGGAGACCCTGCAGAAGTACATCCAGCGCTTCAACAACGCACGTCTCAAGATTCCCAAGGTGACCGAGGAGGCCATCATCTCAGCCTTCTCCGACGGCGTGCGTGACATCAAGATGAAGGAGGAGCTGGCGATGCATGAAGATCTGTGCACTTCCTTGGAGGTGTTCAACTTGGCAACCAAGTGCGCCAGGGCTGAGGAAGGGCGCCTTTCCCTCCTGGAGCTACCAGCCACAGACCCAAAAGAGAAGAAATCCAAGGCCAAGGATGTGAAGCGCAAGGGGGCTGCCGTGCTCGTGGCAGAACTAGACACCAAGCGGGGCAGAGATCAGCCCGAGTCTTTCAAGGTCAGCCGGTACTGTGTGTACCACGACCTCCACACCCACAACACCAACGAATGCCAAGAGCTCTGAGCAGTGCGAGAAGGAAGGATCGGCCGACGCCCCGACCGCAACTACCGTGGCTACGGCCGAGGAGGAAGGAACACAGGACGCTGGGAAGACCGCGGCCCTAGCCAAGGGTGGCGCGACCGACCTCGCGAGGATCGCTGGCAGGATCAGCCTCGCGAGGGAGAGTGGAGGGATCAGTCTCGCGAGGATCGCCCGCAAGGAAACGCAGGCCTCCCTCCATTGCCTCCGCAGCCAAGGAGAAACGAGGACCATCACCAGGACGAGGGGTCTGGGGGCTTCCAGGAGCCGCGTGCGATCTCCTGCATCCTGGGCGGAGCTCAAGCCCCAGCCTCTCCATGCATCTTCAAGCAGTTTGCCCGCGAGGTGAATGCAGTCCTCCCCAAGCTTGAAGCGACGCGCCCCCTCAGGTGGTCGGCGTGCGCCATCACGTTCAGCTCAGCGGATCAGCTCAAGTGCGCGGCCATAGCCGGAGTCCTCCCAATGCTTTGCTCCCCAGTCATCAGCAATGTGCAAGTCACCAGGACCCTCATCGATGGTGGGGCAGGGCTCAACGTCCTGTCCATAGAGACATTCAACAACCTCCAAGTGACTTACGATCAGCTTCATCCAACCAAGCCTTTCGCCGGAGTCACCGACGGCTCCACAGTTCCAATTGGGCAGGTCCGCCTCCTTGTCACCTTCGGGTCATGCAACAACTACCGCACCGAGCTCATCGACTTCGACATCACCCACATCCGCCTGCCATACAACGCCATCCTCGGGTACCCAGCTCTCGCCAAGTTCATGGCCGTGACTCATCACGGCTACAACGTCCTCAAGATGCCAGGAAGTGGCAGAGTCATCATGGTGCCCTGTGAAGAAAGAGACGCAGTGTGCTCCCTGGAACGAGCTTTTCAGGCCGCATCACTTGAAGACCTAGATCGCGGGAGCGGGAGGCTCCCTGAGACTGCCCCCAAGAAGAAGACATCGCCAGGCCCGACCCCTCAGGAGGCAAGCCCCTCAAGGTCTGCGCCTGCTCAAGTGGCACCTCCCTCTGTCGCATAGGGAGGTGCACCCGACGCCCTCCTCAAGCAGGGCTCGGGGGCTCCTTCCTGGAGGGCCACCGACCTTTCTAAGGTCACGAGGGAGGCGCTTGGGCACCACTTGGAGGCGTGTTTCAGAACATGTTTCCCTCAGGAAGGAGAAAAGCAAGGAGGGCCAAACCCTTAGGAGTTCGTCAGTCAGATCACGCAGGAGTTGCAGGAGTCAAGAGTCATGAGTGGCAGCACCCGCTTACCTGCCGCAGCTCCCCATCCAGGTGAGGATGGCGGGCTGCGCGTTTGCATCGACATCCCAGGGCTCAACCAAGTTGCCTCTCAGGAGCACTTCTGGCCCTCACACGTGGGGTGCTGCGAAGGCCCACCCCACAGCTACGTTTCCATGCCCTACGGCTTGCTGTCGGGGGTTGGGTACGACATATGCCAAAGGATGGCTTATCATGGTGGGAGCGAGTAGAACGTCACCGGTGCCCGGAAGCGGGATGATGCGAAGACATGCACGCCAGCGGAACTTACCCAGCTTCAGGGCTCTCCGAGGAGATAACACCCCTACTGCTACTCTGCGGGGTCTCCACATGGTCACTATGGCAAAGTGGTTACAATGGTGCTCCTGGAGCTGTTTCTGGAGGTAGGAGAGGGCAAGGCTAGCTCTCTTCTTCCTGTGATCTAAGGTCTTTTCCTATCTGGGTCCGAACCCTCTACTTCCTGTGATCTAAGGTCTTTTCCTATCTGGGTCTGAACCCTTTGCATGGGCTTCCCCGGGGGTTTATATAGGCCTACCCCCTAGGGGTACAAGTGTAATCTGGCTGGGCGCGGGTCCCAGCCGTCTGTCTCTCAGGCCGTCGTCCTCTCTGCCGACTACTGGGGCCCGCCGACTGGCGGGCCCCGCGGGCAGGCCTGATACTATAGCGGTACTCTGGATGATGCTGGCTTGGTCATGTAGTCATGGCAACAGCGTCGCCGTCTGGCGTGCGTTCACTGTCGCCATTCCCCATCTTGTCTGGTTAATGGCGGGCGGGGCCCGTGGGAGAGGGGTCGGCCGACTCCAGGGGGCCGACTCCCATGGTCCGTCTTCAGGGCGCTCATGACGTCTTCTGTCTACCCACTGACAGGCGGCCCCGCCGTCCTTGGGTCGTATAGGCAAGCGTCGTGGGCATAGTGCGCCGCCCACTATGGCTGAGGTCAGGGCAGGCATGGCAACAGTGCCGCGCCTCGCCGGAGATCTTCAGCGATACGGCTTACTGTAGCCATGCCGGCCCCTTGTAAGCAGGGGGACGGCCATGCCGTGGCCGTACCCCGCCTCGCCCTTCGAGACGAGGGTGGAGTCGCGGGCCAACTCTCCATGGCTGGCCTCCCTGGAAGTCGCCGGCCATGAGTCGGCTTATCTTGGAGTCGCCGTCTGGGACTCGGCTTATCTTGGAGTCGCTGTCTGGGACTCGGCATATCTTGGAGTCGCCGTCTGGGACTCGGCCTATCTTGGAGTCGCCGCCGGGACTTGGCCTAAGCGGCACTACTAATCCCAATGTCTTGAAAGGTTCTGGGGCTCGGGTCAGCCTAGCCATGGCCCATTACTCCGACAGTAGTCCCCGAAGCTGGTGAGGCTCCGTGGATACTGCGTCGTGGGGCCTCAACAGTTTCATTTTTTTAGGACTTCGCTTGTCGTCTTCCTTCAGGCCGACTATTCGAAAGTTAGATTCGCAGAGGGCCGTCTTGCTTCATAGAGAGTTCGAAGGTCATGGCGGGAGACCAGGCGGCGTGCCTGATACGCTTCCCCGCGGCCGCCCGCCGCGGTCCTATCGCGTGGTGCCACGCGGCGAGGATAGTCTGCCTACCCACGCGCGCGACGGGACGGGCCGTCAGGCGGGGCCCGCCACTACCGTGCCTCGGCACACGAACGGATCCGTTGTGGCCGTGCGGACGGTTGGGTTTCCCACGTCGTTACTGTGTGCAGTAACTTCGTGGGGTAAATCGTGGGGGGCGTGGGGTCCTGCGCGCGGTTAATCCCACACCCGCCCCATCGGCTTCTCAGCCCTCAAGGCTATAAGTAGGCGGGGGGGAGTGGAGTGGCGAGCACGCGCGCCCATCTTCCCTGCTCCCCCGCCTCCTCTTGCCTCCTTTCCTTCCTCTTGCCGCCGTCGAGCAAAAACACACCACACCACAGCGATGAGCTCTTCCTCCGCCGCTGCGGCTCCCGCCGTGCGCTCCGGTGTGTGGGACGGCTCGGAGGTGGATGATGACCACATCGAGTTCCTCCGCTGGACGTGCCGCCTCCCCAGCGCAGACCTCGTGCGCGCCCACGCCGCGCCGGAGCGGGAGATTCTGCCGGCGTCGGAGGAGGGCGAGCGGGTCATCTTCCGCTCGCACCTCATGCGCGACCTGGGGCTGCCGGCGAGCGGCTTCTTCCGTTCCTTCCTAGAGTTCCACGAGCTCCAGCCGCACCACCTCACCCCAAACACGGTGGTGCTGCTGTCCGCCTTCGCCACTCTGTGCGAAGGCTTCCTTGGCGTCCTCCCCACCATCGAGTTGTGGGGAGAATTCTTCTCGTCCAAGCTCGGCACGCACGTTGCCGGTGTTCCGGCTCAATGCGGCGCCTTCATCGTGATGCGGCGGTCGACGGTCGACAATCCTTTCCCCGCCATCGCGCTGATCAAATCGATGAAGATGTGGCAGCGGTCGTACTTCTATGTGAAGAGCGTTGCCCCCGATGGGGACTGGGTCAATCTGCCGCCTTATGAAGCTGGCCCGCCGGCTGGGAGGCTCCCCAGCTGGTCTAATCGGGCCAAGACGTTGACTCCCGCCGGAGCCGCCGCCGTGGCGCGGCTCCGAGTTCTGACGTAGTCGGAGGGCCTCGTTGGGGCCGACTTGCTAGCCGCCTTCGTGGTGCGCCGAGTCCTCCCTCTTCAAGGCCGGCCTCATCTGATCAGTCAGATGAGCGACCACCGAGACCCGAGTCGGATGTGCACCAGGGAAATGCCCCGCGCAGAGGTGGCAAACATGGTAACCACATCGCGAACTGCGAGCTCGGGGAGGACTGGCAATTCGGGAAGGAGCCGTAGTCGCACGCCAACCACCCTCCAGTGGTAAGTCACATCTCTTTATTGCTTTGTCTTCTTCATAGCCGACTCCGACTTTTGATTTTCATTGGTTTCTTTGAACTAGAACCCCCTCATGCAGCCCGCGGCCGGCATCACGAGGCCGCCCCGCGAGTTCGTCCCCGACCGAGCAGAGAGCGACGTTGACGACCCTGACTTGGGGGCGGCGGCGATGGAAGCCGACGCCGAAGGCGGGGGAGGAGGAGCAGGAGGCAGCCTCAGGCCCTCGGCCACCTTCGCCGACTGGCCTGATGACGATGCCGAAGGGGAAGTCATCCCGCGCCACCAGCCAAGGGTCGGCCCACCGGGCGCGGGTTCCTCCGCCGGCCTGGCCGGCCAAGGCGGCTTGAAGAGGTGCCAGACTGGGCTGAGTTCGTTTGGCGGCAAGTCGAAGAAGCTCAAGGGGGCGGCCGCCGCGACCAAACGGAAAGAGGCAGCCGCGAGGGCCAACCGCTTCCGCAAGGAAGTGAAGAGGCCGCCGCTAGTCTCTGCGTAAGTGTTTCCTCCTTTGTCCTTATTTTTCTTCGGTGAATCTCGTCCGAGTTTCTCTTTTTCATTTCTTTTTTGCTTCAGGGCTCCCCTCACCCTTGAGAGGGTCACCGTCCCCTCCGTCATGGGGTCGGCGGAGACGTCAGCCACCACTCGGCGGGTTGACCCTGCTGCCGACCTCCAGGAGGCAACGGAGCGAAACGCATGGGAGAAGCGCTACGAGGAGCAGGCCGCCCGTTTGGAGAAAGCGGAGGCCGAGAAGGCGGCGGCCTCCGCCCAGAAAAAACTGGAAGAGGCCGAAGCCGCCGCAGCAGCAAGGCGGAAAGCCGAGGAGGCCGGTCACCACAAATCGGCGCTACTCGTCATCCCGCTATCCTCGGCGCCGCCGCCCCCGGAGTTCACGGGGCAGACTGGAGAAGCCGGTGCCGAGAACCCCGTCGTGGAGAAGGAAAGCGGCGAGGCCTCCATGTCGGACACGCTCGTGCCGCCACCGCCACCTCCGCCGCCGTCTGGGAGAGCGCACGACAAACAGCCGGCAGGCCCGCCGGTGCCGCCGACTGCGGACGAGTCCGAGGCGAGGCTGCTTCTCCAAGTCGCCTCGCCAGTGCGCCGTCATCTTGAGAGGGAGACCTCGGCGCCACGACCCCGGGAGACTGGCGCCGCCAGCTCGGCAATCCCAGACGCCGAGGCGACGAGCGCCGCGCCCGTTGGGTGGTTGCGCGGAGGCGGCACGGGGCCGCTGAACCAAGCGCTCCTGGACATCCAGGCGAAGCTGCAAGCTGAAGGCGACGCCCTTCAAAACTGCACCAAGGCGCATCTGGCAGCGCGAACGGCTGTCCGAGTATGTCTCTATCTTTTGATTCTTATTTTTCTCTGTGGGGGCGCGCCAGCGCACCCACTGGGTGTAGTCCCCGAGTTTCGGGCCGGCTGCTGAGCAGGCGGTTCAGAACTCCCTCTGGCGAGTTCCAAATATTAACTTTGTCTGAAATGCTTTATTGCAGGAGTATCACAACCTCCGTGCTACCGCCTTCAACCGAAATGTTGAGGAGCTAGGCAGGCGGACTGCCGACTTGTCGGAGAGCCGGGGTGAGTCCTTCTTCTTTTTCGCGGGGGCGCGCTGACGCACCCGCGGGCTGTAGTCCCCGAGATTCAGGCCGACTGCTGAGCAGTCGGGCCGGATCTTCTCAGTGACTTTCTTTGTTGATGACTCATCGTCTTTCGTCTTTTTTTCTTCTTCAAAGGCCAACGCCACCCTTCAGCAGCAGCTGGGCGAGGCCAATACCGCCTTGCGCGCCAAGGAGGAGGAGTGCAGCAAACTCGCCACAGAGCGCGACCTGCTGGCCGCGCAGCTAGCCGAGCAGAAGGAGCTGCTCAAGAAGGCGCAGGACGAGGCCGAGAAGAAGGAGGCCGCTCTCCTGGCCGAGTCCGAGAGCGAGCGCTCCTCCTGGACTGACAGGGAGGCAATGCTGACCTCCGGCTTCCATGAGATCGAAGACATCGTCGATGGTGAGTTTCTTTTCTTCCTTTCTTCTTCGAGCTTCCGACTATGGGTCGGGCCGATTTCTGGCTCTTTCGACTCACTTCTTTCTTGTCTTGGCAGACTTCTTCCCTGGCCACTCTCAGGCGGTCACTCAGGCCATCGAGGCTGATCGCGAGATGCGAAGGGCAAGCGGCACGGAGATCGCCGCCAACGCCCCCCGAACCGTCGATGAGCAGCTTCTGAGCATCGAGGCCCGTCTACGTCCTGCCCATCGGCTAATGCGCCGGCTTCAGCATGCCGGCGCCCAGGCGGTTGCCGCTCTATGGCCAGACATGCCGGCCCTACGCACCGCCAGTTGGACCGTTGACTGGCTGGAGGTCGCAGCTGGCCGTCTTGAAGCTTGGAAGGGTTCCTCGGCCCGGGCCGAAGCGCGCCGGGCCTTGGAATTCGTCAAGGCGTGGTATCCAGGGCTGGACCTGGACCGGCTGGCTGCTTTCCGGTCGGAGGCTCAGGCAGAGTTGGTGGAAGTGGAGGGTGCCCTTGTCGAGCGTGCGGCGGCGATTGCCGACTACACGGACACCAGTGTCTTCGTCCCCGAGCGGGCTGCAGGCGGCGAGGAGGTGCCGCCAGAGTTGTTCGGGATGAACCCGGACTTCGGCGAGGACTCGGCGGAAGTGATTGACTCTAGCACCAAGGAGGAAGGCGAGGCGGAGGACGAAGGCGAGACGGAGGTGCCAGGAGTCGGAGCGGGCGACCAGCCTCAGCTTGACCGCGCCTCCAGCAACGAGTCGCGTCCAGAGAAGGCGACCGCCGCCGGAGGCGATCAAACCGAGACCGCCCAGCCGGTCGCCCCGGCGCCTAACACCACCATCTCCTCCGATCCTCCGATCCCAGATGCCGCCTCCTAGGCTGCCGTTTTCGCCTCTGCTTTATCGGTCTTAGCAATCTTTTGGAAAACTTTATTAAATTCGAACAGTTCCACCCACGGGGTGTATTTTGAACTTCTACTCAAAGATTCGTCCAAGGGCCTATGTAAATATTAATCCGCATTCTATCTTTCCTTGCTCATTGCTCTTTAGGCTTTTCCCTTTGCCGCCTTCCCTTAGTCGCCGCCTTGTTAGTCGAACAACCGCTCTGCGGACTGTTGTTGGATCAAATGCTTGGCTACTTTGGGAAGGCAAGTACTCGGCCATTTTAGAGTCTCTTTTAGCAAGTCGGATAGAAAGCGGCAAGCCGACTACCCAAGAGTCGGCTGTCCTTAATAGAGGCTAATAGAAGCGGCAAGCCGACTGCTCATGAGTCGGCTTTTTGCTTTAGAAATGCTGGAAGCCGTCTTACGCTATGTTCGTGCTTTGGGTCCTTAGCCATTTTTCATGTGGGTGCCCGTTCTTCCTCACTCCCGGCCACCAAACAGTCGCTCTGCGAGCTACGGCTTTGTCAGGAGATGGATTAGGCACTGCACACTACTTGTCTGACTGCGGGAAGCTCCTCATAGTGCGAAGCGGCGAGTCCCCGGGCCGACTAGTCGCACCCGGTGCCAAGCGGCATTAACGAAGAGTAATATACTTGAAGGCATAATTCTTATCATACAGATAATGAAAGAAGGCAGTCCCCGAGCTCATCTCGGGGGAGCCAAAGTCTTGGTACTTTAATACAAAAGGGGAGCATGATACATACTGCATCAACTGTAAAATCTTCGGAGAAGATTTGCATTCCATGGCCGTTCTGTCTCTTTGCCGGAGTCGTCCCTCTTGCGCGCTCAGGGCTTCTGGGCGTCGATCAGGTAGTAGGAGTCATTTCCCAGCACCTTGCTGATGATGAAGGGGCCTTCCCAAGGCGCCGACAGCTTGTGCTGGCCGGCTGTTCGCTGGATTAGTTAGAGCACAAGGTCGCCCTCTTGGAAAGATCTTGGCCCGACCTTCCTGTTGTAGTATCGACGTAGACTCTGCTGGTAGATGCTGGACCGGCTGAGTGCCAACAGCCGGCCCTCTTCCAGTAGATCGACGCTGTCTTGACGTGCTTCTTCTGCTTCTTCCTCGGTGTACATAGTGACTCGCGGGGAGTTGAACTCTATATCCGTTGGGATGACGGCTTCGGCGCCGTAGACGAGGAAGAAAGGTGTGAAGCCGGTTTACTTGTTTGGAGTCGTGCGTAGACTCCAGAGGACAGCCGGCAGCTCCTCAAGCCAGTAGCCGGCCGATCGCTCTAGTGGCACGACCAGTCGAGGCTTGATGCCGGATAAGATGAGGCCGTTTGCTCGCTCCACCTGACCGTTTGACTGTGGATGGGCAACGGACGCTAAGTCCAGTCGGATGCCCTGCGTCGCGCAGAAACGGGCCAAGGAGCCTTTGGCAAAATTTGTGCCATTGTAGGTGATGATGCTGTGCGGGTTGCCGTATCGAGTCGTGATGTCGGCGATGAAAGTTACTGCAGTCGGACCATTCAACTTCTTGATGGGTTTCACTTCTATCCACTTGGTGAACTTGTCCACTGCGACAAGTAGATGAGTCAAGCCACCTCGTGTCGTTTTGAATGGTCCCACCATGTCCAGGCCCCAGACTGCAAAGGGCCAGGCGATGGGGATAGTCTTGAGTGCGGAAGCTAGCTGAAGTGGCTTGGAACGGAACATCTGGCACCCCTTGCACTTTTGGACTAATTCCTTGGCCTCTTCTAGGGCAGTCAGCCAGAAAAAACCATGCCGGAAGGCTTTGGTGACGAGTGCTCTTGAGGCCGCATGGTGACCGCACTCGCCTTCATGGACGTCTCTGAGGATTGCTTGGCCTTGTTCTGCCTCGACACAGCGTTGGTAGACGCTAGTGACGTTGCGCCTGACCAGCTCTCTGTTGACTATGGTATAAGCTGCTGCCCGGCGTTGCACTTGCCGAGCCAAGATTTCATCGGTTGGCAGCTCTCTGTTTACTAGGAACTTGAGGATGGGCTAGGCCCATGAGGGTGCTGCTATTTCTTCAATTGCTACTAGTGCGACTTGGACAAGGGCGGCTGGGCTGGGAGGCGGCGAGTTGGAGTCCGCAGCCGCTTGCTGACTTGACGAAGTCCCCGGGCCGACCGGAGCAGTCCCCGGGCCGGGCGCTGGAGTCTTCGATCTTGCCACTGCAGTCCCCGGGCTGGGTTCTGAAGTCCCCGGGCCGGCTTCGACTGTGTCTTTCTTGGAGTCGGATCCGACTTCTTCGGGTGGAGCCGGCACAAAGATTGAGTCTGATTCTGGTGACGGCTTGATGGAAGGCTTGAGGAGGCGTCGAAGGGCGATGCCGGATGGTATTGCTTGGCGGGTGGAGCCGATCCGTGCCAAGGCGTCTGCTTGGTCGTTGTCGTTCCTTGGCACGTGGAGGAACTCGCACCCCTCGAAGTATCCGCTGAGTTGCTGCACAAGGAAGCGGTAGCTCGCCATGTTTGCATCCTTGGCGTCCCAATCACCAGATGATTGCTGGACCACCAAGTCGGAGTCGCCATAACACAGGATCTAGCGAATGTCGAGTTCTTTAGCAAGCCGGAGCCCGTGGATGAGCGCCTCATACTCGGCCACATTGTTGGAGGCGGCGAAATGGATTTGCAATGCATATCTGAGCTTGTCACCCTTGGGGGAAGTGAGGACGACGCCGGCTCCTAGGCCAGTGCGCATCTTGGAGCCATCAAAGTGCATCCGCCAATGGGTGGAGTCGGGCGCTGGCGGCAGATACTGGGTCTCAGCCCAATCGACAAGGAAGTCGGCCAGCGCTTGTGACTTGATGGCGGTGCGGGGCTCGTAGTAGATGGTGTAGGGAGCCAAGTCGATGGCCCATTTGGCCACTCGGCCCGAAGCATCTCGGCTTCCGATGATCTCGGCAAGTGGAGCTGTGCAGACCATAGTGATTGGATGCTCTTGGAAGCACGCCATAGCACATCTTCTGGTAGTGGGGGTAGTTCTGCTTGGAGGCCGACGGTACCTCGCTCAGGTAATAAACCGGTCTCTGGACAGGTAGCGCCTTGCCTTCCTCCCTGCGCTCGACTACAATGACTGTGCTGACTTCCCGGCTGGTGGCGACAATGTATAGGAGCATGGGCTCTTTGGGAGTTGGAACCGCCAGCACGGGGGGAGTAGTCAACATCTTCTTCAGTTGGAGAAAGGCCTCATCCGCCTTGGGAGTCCACTCAAAAAAGGTTGTCTTCTTCATGAGCTGGTACAAGGGGAGAGCCTTCTTGCCCAGTCGACTGATGAATCGACTGATGGACGCCAAACAGCTGGTGAACTTTTGCACATCTAACAGTCGTCTGGGTGCTTACATCCTCTCGATGGCCTTGATCTTCACAGGGTTGCACTCTATGCCGCGTTCGGAGACCAGGAAACCAAGTAGTCGGCTGGCTGGTACTCCGAAGACGCACTTCTCGGGGTTGAGCTTGATCTGGAGTCGGCGCAGGTTCTCGAAAGTCTCCTTGAGGTCTTCCAACAGAGTCCCACATTTTTCCGTCTTCACCACCACATCATCTACGTAGACGTGGGCATTTCTGCCGAGTTGCTTGAGGAGGCACTTCTGCATGCAACGCTGAAAGGTGGCGCCGGCATTCCTCAAGCCGAACGTCATGGTCAGGTAGCAGAAGGCACCAAACGGCGTGATGAAGGAGGTCTTCAGTCGGTCGGCCAGGTTCAGTTTGATCTGGTGATATCCAGAGTATGCATCCAAAAAACTCAACAGCTCGCATCCGGCTGTGGAGTCTATCACCTGATCAATTCTCGGCAAAGCAAATGGGTCGTTGGGGCAGGCTTTGTTGAGGCTTGTGTAGTCGATACACATCCGCCACTGCTTATTCTTCTTCAACACCAGTACTGGGTTTGCTAGCCACTCTGGGAAAAACACTTCCATGATGAAGCCGGCCGCCAGGAGCCAGGCTATTTCTTCTCCAACGACTCTTCTCTTCTCTTCTGACAGGCGGCGCAAGGGCTGCTTGACGGGTTTCACATCAGGCCGGACATGTAACTTGTGCTCGGTGAATTCCGTCGGTACACCAGGCATGTCTTTAGGGGACCATGCGAAGATGTCTCGATTCTCATGGAGGAAATCGACGAGCTCGCCTTCCTATTGGCTGTCAAGGTTTGTACCCATGACAGCGTACCTCTCTGGGTGCTCCGGGTCCAAAGGTATCTTCTTTGTTTCTCTGGCCGGCTTGAATGATCCTTCTGCTTCCGACTCCTTGGGGTCGAGCGATAACTCGGGCTGCTTGCCGGCCATCGCCACGACCCGATCAAGAAGCCGTTTCTCAGCCGCGATCACCAAGGACTCGGCCAGCCGACAGCTCTCGGCCGTGCAAGCAGATGACTTTCTGTAGTCGCCGGCTACGGTTAGGATTCCCTTGGAACTCGACACCTTCATCTTGAGGTAGGCATAGTGGGGGACTGCCATGAACTTGGCCAACGTTGGTCGGCCAAGCAACGCATGGTCCGGGCTTTCGAGGTCCACCACCTCAAACCAAATTGGCTCTCGGCGGAAATGATCTTTGTCCCCAAAGAGGACGTCTATCAGAATCTTGCCGATTGATGAGCAGGAAAGGCCAGGGACAAGGCCGTGGAACATAGTCCGGCTGCTTTGAAGCTGTCTTCGCTTGATTCCTAACTTCTCCATCGTATCCTTGTACAGGATGTTGATACTGTTGCCTCCGTCTATCAGCACTCGCGAGAAGTGAGCGGCCCGCCTATCTGTGGCGAGTGTGGCGCCTAAGACCAAAGCGTAGGAGCCTGGACTCGGCATCACCTCTGGGTGATCGGCTCTACTCCAACTGATGGGCCTTTCGGACCAGTGCATGAATTCTGAGGAGCTTGACGCGACTGCATTCACTTCTTGCTGCTGTTGGCGCCTGCTGCGCCGATCGTCTGCCACACTGGTGAACACCACATAGGCCCCGTGTTCATCCTGAAACTCGTCTTGTATCACGCCAACTGGCCTGACAGCCGACTGCTGGGGCGGCTGTGGTGGAGGCGGCCCAGCAGGCGGGGGAGGGAGTAGGCCATCTCCCTTAGCGATTCTGGTCAGCCAGTGGCATTTCCGGGTGGTGTGGTTTGACGGCTTCGCGCCGCTGTGGAACTTGCAGGGGCCATCCAGGGTCTGCTCGTAGGAGAAAGCCAGCAACCAGTTGGACTTGCCACCCCTCTGCCACTTCGTCGGAGGCAGTCCCTCCGGCTATTGGTCTTCGACTGTCGCTACTTGCCGGCTGTTGGAGGCTGGCTGCGGGGCCTTGGGCTTGTGGTCGTTCTGCTGTTGCCGCCGACTGGGGTCCCCAGCCGGAGTTCTTGGAGCCTGAGGAGCGACTTTGCCAGTCACGCTGACTTGAATCTCCACCTTCATGGAGGAGTCGGTCGTGGTGTACTTGTCTGCCGTGATCAGCAGTTCATCGAGGGTCTCCGGCTCGTCGCAGAGAAGCTTGTGCTTGAGGAGGGTGCCTTCTCTGCACCCGGCAGTAAAGTACTCGATAGCCTGCACCTCGTGCATGCCTTTGCAGGAGTTCCGGAGCTCACCCCAGCGCGTGAGATAGTCGCGAGTGGATTCGTTGGGGCCTTGTACGCACAAGGAGAGTTGGAGAGGCTTGGGAGGTCGCTTGTACGTGCTTGTGAAGTTGCGGACGAAGGCCTCGGTGAAGTCGTCCCAACTGTTGATGCTGCGAGGCTTTAGACTATTCAACCATGTCCGGGCCGAGCCCTAGAGCATGAGTGGGACATATCTTACGGCAACACGCTTGTTGCCGTTCGCTATATTGACAGCGGTGGAGTAATCGATCAGCCAGTCCTCCGGCTTCACGGTGCCGGTATATTTCGGCATGTCTCGGGGGAGCGTGAACCCTTTGGGGAAGGGCTCATCTCGGATGCGGGGTCCAAAGCAGGGAGGACCCAACTCGTCTTCTTCTTCCAGCGCCAAGGATCGGTGGAGTCAGTCGATCCGGTGGCGGGCATCATTCTCTCCGACTCCCTCTTGGCGGCCAAGATGGTCGCCGAGAGTCAGATGTTCCACAGGCGGCGGGGAGACTCGCCTTTCTTTGCGAGGAGGGGGGGCAGATAGTCGTCCCGCCATTCCACCGCTTTGGGGTGGCCGTCTTGGTCGCGCTCAATGGTAATGCGAGTCCGACTGTGGCTAGCAGCCGGCTCCTTGTCCTTCTTCTCGCGGGCCCCGCCAGTCAGTGTCCGGGATGTCGCGCCTTGGTCTCGGCGGGGTGGTGGGTCGTTGTTTTGTTGCTGCGGTGCCTCTGCGCGGCAGTCGGCTTCGTTCTGCACGGCAGCCGCGTCGAGGAGCTGCTGAACTCGCTCCGTCATCATGCGGCGCTCTTCGCCCTCGAAGTTGTCGAGCTCGTCTGCCGCCGCCTGGGCGGCACGGATGTTCTCCGCAGGCGTGGCATACACAGGGCGATCAGCCCCGAACAGATTGGCGATTGCCGCACCGCGTTGTCGGACCGCGCCTAGGAGGCTAGGCCCAGTCGGAGCCGGCGAGCCGCCCATGGCGCGATCCATCTCGCGCTAGTAGGCTTCTGACAAGCACCTCATGCTTGCCAGCTTCTTAGCACCCTCGATAAGCTGAAGGCGGCGTGCCTCCAGCGTCTCGGCGTTGGCGTCCCCGGAATCAGCGTAGTGAGATCTCGCAGAGCCGCGTCGAGCGGGTCGTGCGCTCCCTCACCGGAACGCTTGCCGTGATCGAGGACGAGAACCTCCTTGACAGTGCTCCCGCCGCTCCCCTCACAAGGGAGTGGCTCGTCGTAGACCACCACGTTGGTGGGAAATGCGTCGAGCGACGCCGTGTCTGAGTCGACCAGCATCGGGTCGGTGGATCCTATGGACTCCAGGTCCACGGCAGGGTCGCCGGCGACGTGGAGTTGGTCGAGGAGACCCGCGAGGAGGCTCTCTGGGCCGCTCGTGCCTACGTCGGACGCAGGCTTGTCGGAGAGGCGAACCTCACCGATAAGCTCGGCGAGGCTGCTGGCCGCGCAGGCGATATCAGCGCCGCGCAGCGCGTCGGTGCAAACTCCATCTGGCGTGCCGAGCTGGCTGCACTCGCCAGGGAGGAAAAGGGTTCCCATCCAGAGCAGGTCTCCGGACGACGGTGCACCTCGCCCCATGGTGGGCGCCAAATGTCGGGGGTTGGGTACGACATATGCCAAAGGATGGCTTATCATGGTGGGAGCGAGTAGAACGTCGCCGGTGCCCGGAAGTAGGATGAGGTGAATTCATGCACGCCGGCGGAACTTACCCAGCTTAAGGGCTCTCCGAGGAGATAACACCCCTACTGCTGCTCTGCGGGGTCTCCGCATGGTCACTATGGCAAAGTGGTTACAATGGTGCTCCTGGAGCTGTTTCTGGAGGTAGGAGAGGGCAAGGCTAGCTCTCTTCTTCCTGTGATCTAAGGTCTTTTCCTATCTGGGTCCGAAGCCTCTTCTTCCTGTGATCTAAGGTCTTTTCCTATCTGGGTCCAAACCCTTTGCATGGGCCTCCCCGGGGGTTTATATAGGCCTACCCCCCAGGGGTACAAGTGTAATCTGGTTGGGCGCGGGTCCCAGCCGTCTGTCTCTCAGGCCGTCGTCCTCTCTGCCGACTACTGGGGCCCGCCGACTGGCGGGCCCCGCGGACTGGCCTAATACTGTAGCGGTACTCTGGATGACGCTGGCTTGGTCACGTAGTCATGGAAACAGTGCCGCCGTCTGGCGTGCGTTCACTGCCGCCATTCCCCATCTTGTCTGGTTAATGGCGGGCGGGGCCCGTGGGAGAGGGGTCGGCCGACTCCAGGGGGCCGACTCCCATGGTCCATCTTCAGGGCGCTCGTGTCGTCTTCTGTCTACCCACTGACAGGCGGCCCCGCCGTCCTTGGGTCATACAGGCAAGCGTCATGGGCACAGTGCGCCGCCCACTATGGCTGAGGTCAGGGCAGGCATGGCAACAGTGTCGCGCCTCGCCGGAGATCTTCAGCGATACGGCTTACTGTAGCCATGCCGGTCCCTTGTAAGCAGGGGGGACGGCCATGCCGTGGCCATACCCCGCCTCGCCCTTCGAGACGAGGGTGGAGTCGCGGGCTGACTCTCCATGGCCGGCCTCCCTAGAAGTCACCGGCCATGAGTCGGCTTATCTTGGAGTCGCCGTCTGGGACTCGGCTTATCTTGGAGTCGCCGTCTGGGACTCGGCATATCTTGGAGTCGCCGTCTGGGACTCGGCATATCTTGGAGTCGCCGTTTGGGACTCGGCCTATCTTGGAGTCGCCGCTGGGACTTGGCCTAAGCGGCGCTACTGATCCCAATGTCTTGAAAGGTTCTGGGGCTCGGGTCAGCCTACCCGTGTCCCATTACTCCGACACTTGCCGAACGCGGCTGCGGTGCGCTAGCGCCTCATGAGGAGCATCCTGGAGGCTCAGGAGGCCAGGCGTTCTGCAGTCCTGGCGGAGATGGAGATGGTTCGCGAGGAGCCACCAGCGCCTCCGGAGCCTCCCGAGGCCCCTAGGCCTGGGGGCTCATGAAGATCGGCTCCCGCAGCCCGCTATGTTTGCTACTCCAACACCCCTTGGTCGTCAACACTATCAGGTGACATCTTTCAAGTTTCATTTCCAGCTGGGAGCGCCCTCAGGGCTACATCATTCCCAGGCCGCGTGGGTCCGTCCCTGCGGCGTGTATCCCTTTTGCTCATGTTTTTAGCTTACCTTGTTGGGGGCGCCCCTCAGGCTGCATCATCCCCAAGTCGCTCGGGTCAGACCCAGCGGCGTGTACCCTTCTTGCGTTTATTTTCGGGCCATGCATTCGACCTATCATGCTTGTTATTTGATGCATGTCCGTGGCACCTCTTCTTCCTTCATGTCGGCCGCTTGCGCGTTAAAGGGGGGGGGTACCTGAGCATCGCGACTCAGGGCTCCTACTGGCTCTCCGGCCCTCACCCTCTGGCTTTGTCCACGGCATCGCGCCCTGGCAAACCAGCGACGGCTGAGACTCGCTCGAGGGCCGGGACCCGAGGACGTAGAGCGTCGACATCTAACCAATCTTGCGCGTTAAAGGGGGGGGTACCTAAGCATCGCGACTCAGGGCTCCTACTGGCTCTCCATCCCTCACCCTCTGGCTTTGTCCATGGCATCGCGCCCTGGCAAACCGGCGACGGCTGAGACTCGCTCGAGGGCCAGGACCCGAGGACGTAGAGCGGCATCTAGCCAAATTTGCAGGAACACGTCACAAGTTAAGGCCCAGTGCCAGGCACAACCTGCCTTGAGGTAGGGCCGTGGGAGTCCCGCGCTGGCTCACGGGTGCCCGGATACACCTCGTCAGGCCTTTAGTGCCTCGTTGCCTCTCCAAAGCAACTAACGGCTGACCGCCGCTTGTCATAGCGGACTTTTGCTCTTTTTTGGTGGGTCTGCAGGATCCCTCTGAGGAGAAGCGCCAGGCGAGGCCCTCACAATGTCCTCTTCACTCTCGTCCGCGCGAACCGCTTGCATGTTAAAGGGGGGGTACCTGAGCATCGCCACTCAGGGCTCCTAGTGGCTCTCCAGCCCTCACCCTCTGGCTTTGTCCATGGCATCGCGACCTGGAAAACCAGCGACGGTTGAGACCCGCTCGAGGGCCGGGACCCGAGGACGTAGATCAGAAAGGGGAGCAGAGGCGAGAGGAAAGAGGCACACGGAGACCTCGCCAGGTAACCCCTCGTCGGCCAATGCACGGACCTAGCGCCGCACCAGGAAGCGCTTCCTGACTCTCGAGATAAGTCACCCTCCGGAAACACTAGCTGCCGCAGCACCGTCACCGCATACAATGCAATCCCGTGTTAGCAACATCGTGTTCCCTTCTCACCGAACGATGGCTGCTTGAGCACTAAAGGGGACCTCCTGAGCATCGCGACTCAGGGGCTCTTACTGGACCCCGGGCCGCTCACCTCCTGGCCTTGACCACGGCATCGCGACCTGGCATACCAGCGACGGCTGAAGCCGCCTTGGGACTGGGACCTGTCGGCGCAGAGCACCAAGCCCTCGTGAGGTTCGAAAGGAAGAAACTAAGCTAAGGCGGGATGAGCATCTCACACCGCTTCACGATAAGGATCATATTGACAAACGGAGCTACAGACACCTTACAAGCCCCCACGAGGTGTGTTCTTGGTTCCTCGCAGGGACAAAAGACGTGTATCCTAAGGAGTCCTAACTACAGGAACTGTCGCGGCAGACGCCATCATCAACAGTGGGCCGACAGGCACCAGCGCCAACCTCATCCAGATCAGAGACGGCGACGGCCTAACGAGCCCGTGCTGCTCTGAGAGCGGTGCAGGCTCGGGGGCTCGTAGCTGTCGTCGCTCGTCTCCGGAGTCGCGAAGAGCTCGGCGGAGTCGCTGGATCCTCCGGCGCCCCTGCCGCTTGAGGAGCTGCTGGAAGAACGTGCGACGGCAGGCCCGGTCCCTGTCGCTCCAGAACTTCTGCCGCTGCCTCTGGGACAGCACTCTAGCTAACGCCCATCTTCGTCGAAGACCTTGAAGAGCATCATGGAAGCGCCAACGAACTCCAGGTGGATCACGAGGGCGCCCCTCGTCCTGCAAACCTGGGCGATCTCGCTCCAGCCCCGGGTCATCAAGACCTTACCTGGAGCGACGACCTCGACATCCGCATCGGTCGCAGGAGCCTGGCAATCGGTGTGCTGCAGCCAGAGCCTGAAAGGCCCCCTCGACGGAATCTCAAAGGCGAAGGAAGGAGGAAGGCGAATCCAAGATCGAGGAGGCATGGCGGCATGGAGCACAAACTCTCGAGAGGAGCCCTCAGCATGAACTCCAGGAGGGACAACACGCACCGTCGTAACCCGCCGGCACCGACGGCGGCGGCGGCCATGGCGCTCGGCATCAGCTCCTGCAGGGCCCTCAAGGTGGGCGTACAAAGGCAGCGGGAACCTTGGCAGCGGCCTCTTGCACCAAGGCCTCGACACCTCCTGCTGCGCGCCCTCATCTCGGCGGTAGAGGACCAACCGCTTCTTTGGCGGAAGCGGGTCAGGACCCACTCGGGGGGCCTTTCCCTTCTCTTCTGCGGAGAATCGACGTATGGGTGCCATTAGCGTAGGACGAAGCAATGGCGGGGATGAAGAAGAGGAGAAGTAGCAGAGGAAGATGAACTAGAATGGCTCGCACCGTTCCGTACTTATAGCCAGGGGAGGCCAACCGTCGGCTTCAACAATCGCAGGTAATCATGACCAGTTTTTGCATGCAGGGACTTGTCAGTTCATGCAGTTGCCGAGGCGTCGTGGGGGAGCGGAGCCGCCCATGTCCAACCAACCACCACACGGCGCCCGAGGCCGCAGGCTGTTAGGGCCCGCGGTGCTTCGCACTTGCCCCTTCGCCTCTCTGCTCAGCCAAGTCCGGGCGCGCCTTGGGCCCGGGGGCTAATGTCGGCGTTCAGGGAACGGGGGTCCCCAGACTTGCCTGCCTGCAGCCTGCAGCGTGGCTCAAGGGGCGGCCCAGCATGGCCCATCTTCATCAGCACGAGCTCAAGACCCTCGCGAGGGGCCAAGCCTCATGGGGCGGACAACAGGAGGCTTCCTCAGGCACGGCCTCGTCAGGCTGGCTCGCGAGGAGGCGGAGAGATCAAGGCGGGGTACCTCACGAGGTGCCCATGATGCAAGCCATGATGACCAAGGGCGCCAGCCCGCGCAGTGTCCTCCTTTCCTCTTTGGTGCAAAGGGAGCAAGCGCAGGCGAGAGCGTCAAGCAAAGGCATCCATTTCGGTGCAACAAGATCAAGACCAGTAGAACGGCAGGATGGAGGTCATCGTGGAGCCCAAGCCGGCGTCACCACCAGAGCCTTTGGCAGGCGAGGACCAACTTTAGTCAGGATAAGTGTACTAGATGTTCCCCTTCAAAATGGCCAATTGTTGGCGCCCTTCCCTCTCAATATTTGTGAAGAGCCCCAGGGCCTTTGCCTATAAATAGGACTAGCCACCCACAAGGTAGGGAGATGGGCCAGAGATCAGATCCTCACCAGGAAACCAGTAGAGAGAGCGACTGAACTCCCCCTAGTAGTTCATCACACCAGCCAAGAACAGACCCTCGCGAGGCTGTTCTTCCTTGTATTGTTTATCATCAGCCCAAGAGGCAATCCACCACACCACACACACTGGAGTAGGGTATTACACCACAATGGTGGCCTAAACCAGTATAAACTCTGTGCCTCTTGTGTTGTTCCTTTGATTTCTTAGATCATAGCGAGGCGGTGAGGTACAGGTAGGCAGAGGGTGAAATCTCCGCGCGCACCCCAGTGTTCGAATCTAGAGGGTCTGCCGGAACCAGAAATCCGACACATATGTAAACAATGCAACTATAACAGCAATCTGCCAAAACAGTACAGTCTGTAAAGAATGCAAGAGTAACAATACTTCCCTGACTCCAAAAATTATGAGTGACAATTCCCACTGTAATAAATTTATCAGAGCTTAATATGCAAAAAGATTCAACATTATACCATTCTCTGACTTTTCTAGGGAATTTTTGCAACAGCGGTAAACTTTTTGTTTTCAAACAGCAACATGTATACTAGCAAAATAAGCATGACAAAGGCTATCCTTGACTTTTCTATTGAAACTAAAGAAGCAAAACATTATTATAAATAACAGCAAGCAAATACTAACAAAAGAAAATGACGCTCCAAGCAGAACATATATCATGTGGCGAATAAAAATATAGCTCCAAGTAAAGTTACCGATGAACGAAGACGAAAGAGGGGATGCCTTCCGGGGCATCCCCAAGCTTAGGCTCGTGGTTGTCCTTGAATATTACCTTGGAGTGCCTTGGTAATCCCCAAGCTTAGGATCTTTCCACTCCTTATTCCATAGTCCATCGAATCTCTACCCAAAACTTGAAAACTTCAACCACACAAAACTCAAACAAAACTCGTAAGCTCCGTTAGTATAAGAAAATAAAACCACCACTTAGGTACTGTAATGAAATCATTCTAAATTCATATTGGTGTAATATCTACTGTATTCTAACTTCTCTATGGTTCATACCACTTAATACTAGCCATAGATGCATCAAAATAAGCAAACAACACAATGAAAACAGAATATGTCAAAAACAGAACAGTATGTAGTAATCTGTATCAAACGTATACTTCTGGAACCCCAAAAATTATTAAATAAACTACTGGACCTTAGTAATTTTTCTATTAATTATCTGCAAAAAGAATCAACCTAAAAGCACTCTCCAGTAAAAAAATGGCAGCTAATCTCGTGAGCGCTAAAGTTTCTGTTTTTCACAGCAAGATCACATAAACTTCACCCAAGTCTTCCCAAAGGTTCTACTTGGCACTTTATTGAAACAAAAGCTATAAAACATGATTACTACAGTAGCATAATCATGTGGACACACAAAAACAGTAAGGATAAATATTGGGTTGTCTCCCAACAAGCGCTTTTCTTTAATGCCTTTCTAGCTAGGCATGATGATGACAATGATGCTCACAAAAAAGATAAGAATTGAAACATAATGGGAGCATCATGAAGCATATGACTAGCACATTTAAGTCTAACCCACTTCCTATGCATAGGTATTTTGTGAGCAAACAACTTATGGGAACAATAATCAACTAGCATGGGAAGGTAAAACAAGCATAGCTTCAAGATTTTTTTAGCACATAGGGAGGAAACTTGACATTATTGCAACTCCTACAAGCATATGTTCCTCCCTCATAATAATTTTCAGTAGCATCATGAATGAATTCAACAATATAACCAGCACCTAAAGCATTCTTTTCATGATCTACTAGCATAGAAATTTTATTACTCTCCACATAAGCAAAATTCTTCTCATTCGGAATAGTGAGAGTATCATAAGAGACTTGAACACTAAAAATTGTTTCCACATTAAAAGAGTAACGTTCAGAAAAAGGGTAATCATAATCATGACAAGTTTTGTAAATATGATCATCACTACTTTTTATACCATAAGTTTCATCACAATAATCATCATAAGTAGCAACTTCGTTCTCATCATAATCAATTGAAACCTCTCCCAAGATAATGGAATCACTAAATAAAGTTGACACTCTTCCAAATCCACTTTCATTTTCATCACAAATAGATTCGACATCCTCCAAAATAATGGGATCACTACTTCCTAAAGTTGACACTCTTCCAAACCCACTTTCATCAATATAATCATCATAGGTAGGAGGCATGCTATCATCATAACAACTTTGCATATCAAAACTTGGGATGCTAAAAATATCATCTTCATTAAACGTAGCATCCCCAAGCTTGGGACAAACATCAATTTCAGCAAATATATTCTCAAATATTTCATACTCATCAAACATAGCTTCCCCAAGCTTGGGCCCTTTCATATCATAAGCATAATCACTCTCATCATTAAAAATATGGATAGCACCAATAGTAAAGCAAATATCATCATCATAATGAGTAGTAGGAGCAACATAATTTGGGAGGGATACCTTTTTACCTTTGCTGCCCCTTCTCTTCCTTTTCTTCTTCTCATTATGTGTGGGTTCAACCTTCTTTATCGATGGGATTGGTTGAATAGAAAGCTCCTCCTCGTTACCTGAATCATCATAAGAAATAATAGGAGGAGGTTGGGAAGTCTCTTCCCTTTCATTCGTATTCTCTTCATCTTCTATTTGCTTTCTTTTCTTTAGGTAATTGGTAATATAAGGATTTTCAATGCAATTCACCGCACAAAACATATAAATCTTTTCTAGATCAATATCAAGGAAATGCCTAAGATTAAATTCTGGAATAGGCTTAGTTAAACGTTTCAACTCTTCACAACCCAAAAGCAATCTAAGTTCATTGTAATGAGAAGGGGAGATCAAATCATCACAATTTTTGTACACGATCCGATCATGAAACATTTTGCATTGGAGGTGTAAATGGTCTTGTTTATTGCAAAATTCACAACGGGAAAGATATCTTAAATTCTCCGCACTCTTATCTAGCCTTTATTGCAACCTATTAGTTTCTAAATACTTATGCCTCTTGCAATAAATATCTTCTTTATTAGGTGTGTTCACGCAAACATGCACTCCACAAAAGTTGACATGCTCATAAGAGATATTTTCATCATGACTAGAGCAATCATCATTAATACTATGGATATTCAAGGAGTTCATAGTAACAACATTGCAATCATGATCATCATTCAAAGATTTAGTATCAAGCATTCTAATGCATTCTTCTTCTAGCACTTGAGCACAATTTTCCTTTCCATCAAACTCACGAAAGATATTAAAAAGACGAAGCGTACGAGACAAACTTAACTCCATTTTTATTATTTTTTATTAGTTTTCTTTTATAAACTAAACTAGTGATAAAACAAGAAACAAAAAGATTTGATTGCAAGATCTACAGATATACCTTCAATCACTCACCTCCCCGGCAACAGCGCCAGAAAAGAGCTTGAATTCTACTACACAACCTTCTTCTTGTAGATGTTGTTGGGCCTGCAAGTGCACAGGTTTGTAGGACAGTAGCAAATTTCCCTCAAGTGGATGGCCTAAGGTTTATCAATCCGTAGGAGGCGTAGGATGAAGATGGTCTCTCTCAAACAAGCCTGCAACCAAATAACAAAGAGTCTCTTGTGTCCCCAACACACCCAATACAATGGTAAATTGTATAGGTGCACTAGTTCGGCGAAGAGATGGTAATGCAAGTGCAAAATAGATAGTAGATAAAGGTTTTTGTAATCTGAAATTATAAAAACAGCAAGGTAACAAGTGGTAAAAGTGAGCGTAAACGGTATTGCAACAATAGGAAACAAGGCCTAGGGTTCATACTTTCACTAGTGCAAGTTCTCTCAACAATAATAACATAGATAGATCATATAACAAGCCCTCAACATGCAACAAAGAGTCACTCCAAAGCCACTAATAGCGGAGAACAAACATAGAGATTATGGTAGGGTACGAAACCACCTCAAAGTTATTCTTTCGGATCAATCTATTCAAGAGTTCGTACTAGAATAACACCTTAAGACACAAATCAACCAAAACCCTAATGTCACCTAGATACTCCATTGTCACCTCAAGTATCTGTGGGCATGATTATACGATATGCATCACACAATCTCAGATTCATCTATTCAACCAACACAAAGTACTTCAAAGAGTGCCCCAAAGTTTCTGCCGGAGAGTCAAGAACGTGTGCCAACCCTTATGCATAGGTTCATGGGCGGAACCCGCAAGTTGGTCACCAAAACATACATCAAGAGGCACATGATATCCCATTGTCACCACAGATAAGCACGGCAAGACATACATCAAGTGTTCTCATAAAAGACTCAATCCGATAAGATAACTTCAAAGGGGAAACTCAATTCATCACAAGAGAGTAGAGGGGGAGAAACATCATAAGATCCAACTACAATAGCAAGGCTCGGGATACATCAAGATCGTGCCATTGAGGGAACACGAGAGAGAACACGAGAGAGAGAGAGAGAGAGAGATCAAACACATAGCTACTGGTACATACCCTCAGCCCCGAGGGTGAACTACTCCCTCCTCGTCATGGAGAGCGCCGGGATGATGAAGATGGCCACCGGTGAAGGATCCCCCCTCCGGTAGGGGGCCGGGAAGGGATCCCGAGAGGTTTTTGATGGTTACAGAGGCTTGCGGCGGCGGAGCTCCTGATCTATCTTCTCCGTGGATGTTTTTAGGGTATGGGACTATATAGGCGAAAGAAGTAGGTCGGGAGGTGCTCGAGGGGCCCACGAGACAGGGGGCGCCCCCTAGGGGCGCACCCTCCTATCTCGTGGAGTCCTCGAGTATCTTCTGACTTGAACTCCACATCTCCAGGATGATATTCTTCCAAAAAATCACGTTGCCGAAGGTTTCATTCCGTTTGGACTCTATTTGATATTCCTTTTCTCCAAAATACTGAAACAGGCAATAAAACAGCAATATGGGCTGGGCCTCCGGTTAATAGGTTAGTCCCAAAAGTAATATAAAAGTGTATAATAAAGCCCATAATCATTCAAAACAGGTAATATAATAGCATGTTACAATCAAAAATTATAGATACGTTGGAGATGTATCACATCATCACAAATAATGGCACAAACATCTCCAAAGGTGAGATGGAGGACTTCTGTCAAAGGGAACACATCCGGCTTGATGTGTCATCAGTGGCTCACCCCCAGTCTAATGGTCAAGCTGAGAGAGCTAATCAGGAAATCTTAAAGGGTATCAAGCCCCGGCTCATGGTTCCTTTGAAAAGGACGCCGGTTTGTTGGGTGGAGGAATTACCTTCTGTGCTATGGAGCATAAACTCCACCCCGAATCGATCAACGGGGTATACACCTTTCTTCATGGTTTACGGGGTAGAGGCGGTACTCCCAAGTGATATTCGTCATGACTCGCCCTGGATTGCCAATTATGTTGAAGCGGACAACGAGCAAGAACGTCAGGAAGCACTAGACCTGTTAGAGGAAAAACGGGACATGGCGTTGGCTCATTCGGTGGTTTATCAGCAAGACCTGCGGTGTTATCACAGCCGCCAGGTTAAGACAAGAACCTTTCAAGAAGGTGACCTAGTGCTTCGGCTTATCTAGGATCAGACTGATATGCACAAGTTATCCCCACATTGGGAAGGACCCTTCATGGTCAGCAAGAATTTGCACAACGGATCATACTACCTCATCGATGTTCGAGAGCATGCAGACTCACGCAAATCTGAGGAGGAGACCCGGCGGCCGTGGAACATAGCTCTCCTTCGGCCTTATTACACTTGAGCCATAGGCTACACATTGTACATATTTTGACAATGTATATGTTATGATCAATATAATAAACCGGCATCCTTGCTATAAGCAGGGCCTCTGCTGTTTTTTCCAATATCTCTTGGTTATATGGGGGCTTCAGCTGACAAAGTGGAGTTCTGTTCATTAATTCGGCTATCACACCACACTATAGCTTGGGAGCTTCACACCCAAGGGGCCAAAGAGAGTCTGGTTGCTATGCACAGCTCAAACATAGGCACCCATTGAGCACAGCTCACAAAGTTACTTGGGGGCTCTTTGTGCAATGCAACAAAGAGTTTGAAAGGACCCTTGTAATATGCTATCAAGCATGGCTTGGAAGCCTGGTGTATTTACCTAAAACCCCGGCTTAACCTGTCTTCATCAAGTAAGCCACTCCTATCCAGGTAATCCTGGCATGACCCGCCGATCGTTTGACAAGTCAATCTTATACAGACCCTGAACTTGTCAAAGTTAAAACGACGATTGGTTAGTTGGAGGCCCATCTTGAAAGGCTTTGCAAAATGGTTTAACTCAGCGGCCTGGCAGCCCATGAAAAGCCTTGAATTTGGGCCTGGTAGCCCTTGAAAAGCCTCGACTACACGGTTTTATTTGCCTTTGTCAAGATTTTTTATTTCATAAAATTTTATGTTGAAGCGGCGTGACCCGGCATGACTATAAGTCATCAAATTAACCCGGTGTTTATTAACCCGACTTGGCTATCAACTACAAGTTGACAGACCACATTCAATTTTAAACCGTTGTTTCTTAACCTGGTCTGGCTTTGACTACACGTCACCAGGATGATCATCTGGTGTTCATCATAACCCGGTATGGCTTATTATACACCAGCACTGCATGGTGGGAGTTATCAACACTCAAGATTTGGGTTCTCACCCTTACTATAATCAAGTTGGTAAGCCAACAATATGATGTAATATCATAGGTATGATCTATTTCATATTTTGATATTTTCACAGCCTTGGTTATAAACCAGGCTTTGTATTGGGCATTATGACCCGTCCGGCGGTAAACCGCCAGGACAATTTCTTTTTATGCAGACACAAAGGACTGCATGAAATTATCAAGGTATGTAAGCAAGCATAAGCAATAATCATGGCGGATCAAACAATGTCATGAAGCAGTGCATGATGGCAGCAGATCAAAGTATTTCAAACTAGCCTATTACAAGGCGCTTTGATGCCCAAAATAATGATTGTTTGTTGCACATAACATAGTCTATGGAAATTAAACCGGCCGATGGTCTACGATTCATCACTAGGTTGACGTGAAGTTGATGGATCATCTTGCGCCGGTTCACCCTCCTCCTCCCCATCCACTGGCTGGAAGTCAATGTTTGCCCAGTCAATTCCAGACAAAGCTCGAAAGACAGCTTCATCACTTATAAGATCTGACGGTTCAATGTCAGGGGCATAAGTAAGATTCTGTACTTCATTCACAGATGTGTCAGTCTGTTTGTTATCTGCATCATAGTTGGACCGATGGACAGACAAGTCAATTTCTTTGGCCAATTGGCTCGCAAGAGGGCGCATCTCCTTCGTCAAAGCTTTGAGGGCATCATTGTCAAAATCTGACCCGTCTGCTGTTTGGCTAGGATAGCCATTTCCAATGTCCTCTGGATCAAGATCATCTATCCAAGCTTTGGCCCGAGTGAGTGCACATAAAGCACCAGCCCTTGCAGCAGATCTTTTCAATTCTTCCAACTGGGCAGGAGTCATGGATAGTCTGGCCAATGTATCCTTGATCAAGGTTGGCGGCGGGTTATTGTATGAGGCTGCGTGAATGACCCGTTGAGTGCTGGTATACAATTGCTCTATCAATGTGTAGGCAGACTTCAACTTTTTCCGCATATCTGAGCCAAGATGAGCAATACGACTACATGCAACGATTTAAGAAATTACTGTTAAACCGGCATGATCAAAGATGTTTCCTAAAAAGCTGAAGAAGAGTTCTTACCAAAGATAGCAGAAGTCATTGCATCAATTTGCCGCTTTAAGCCACTCAGCTCTTCTGCTGCCGGTTTAAGTGCCGCTTCAGCATCTTTAGCCCGTTTCAGCAAAGCGGCCTTTTCAGTCTCCCAGACTGTCCGCTCGTTCTTGAAGCTATCCTTCAATTGCTCCCTGGACGTCAAAGCGGCCTTCAAATCATCTGTGGCTTTTGAGGTTGCAGCTTGCTGGGACTTAATGTTTTCCTGAAGATCGGTAATTTGGGCATCCTTGCCGGTTAAGTCAGCCTGCAAAAGGCAGATATTAAAATGGTAATACTTTGTCAAAGTCCCAAGCATGTAACAAGTTATACACTTGGCACTTGGGGGCTAATGCGGATTGTTTCTTTCAAGCTGATATTTTAAAGTCCCAAGGCTCAATACAAGTATTCATCTTGGCACTTGGGGGCTAATGCTTATTTGATCACATAAACCAATTTTGAAGGAGATCAACAAGGATAAGCTTTGCAACAGAAAAGTACCAGTTCATCTTGAAGAGATAAACCGGCCCTTGCGGGCTACACAGTTGAAGTTTTCTCATTACAAGTACCGGTTCATCTTGAAGAGATAACCCGGCCCTTGGGGGCTACACAGTTGAAGTTTTCTCATTACAAGTACCGGTTCATCTTGAAGAGATATACCGGCCCTTGGGGGCTACACTGGAGTTAATATCAAGCAAGAGAAGAAAGGTTTAAAAGAAATTTGAGCAAGAAGTACCTCATATCGCTCCTTCATCAAGTTCACTAAACCGGCTTCTTGGTCACGACTCGAGTACAGGCGGTTTAGAAATCCAGAGTGGAGTTCTTGAGCATTGAGGTTAGCATAGTTGGACAAGTCTGTTTTCCACTTGCCCTTGCCCATAGCAGCAAATTCCTCTTTGGCGGTATGCTTTGCTAAAACAACCGGATTACCAGGAATTGTATGACCAGTGCCAGTAATAATAACATCGTCATCGCCACCTTTGGCTAGGCTAGGCAGATTGTTAGTATCTTTGGCTGGGCTTGGCGGATTACCTTCATCCCTGGCTGGACTTGGTGGGTCAGTAGGCTGGTTCATAGCATTACTTTCATCCGGTTCAACAAAAATATCTTGAACCGGAGGTACTGGATCTTCTTGAACAACATCGGTATCCGGGTCATGAGGTTCAGGGGTCTTTCCCGGTTCAAAAGTCTGATTATCGTCTGTCGGAGCAGTGAATTTGGCTTTCTTGCTAAGCCTGCCTTTGGCACTGAAAAGAACAAAGTGCAGGTGTTAGTACAGTAAACCGGAGCAACATATAAAAAGTAAGTCTATTACTCTTACCCAGGAACGGTCTTGAGTGGAGGCATCTGTGTGGTTGATGAATTGCCAGAGGAGGAATTGGAAGTTCCCTGGTAATTCGAATCAGACGGATTAAGAGGATATCGAAAGCAACCCGCCTTGGGATAAGAAGTATTGGAAGTACAAGAGACCTCTGGTCGGCGTTTTCGAACCGGTGTATCTGGTAAACCGGAGGAAGTAACTTGTTGGCCACTGTGTCGGGTTATGTGACGGGCTTCATGTTGTTGTGTCTTCAAAGAAAAGTCTGGATCCAAATGAGCGTGAGGATGTGAAAGTTTTACTTTCCGGATTGCGCGACGAAGTTTTTGAAGCGGCACATGATCTAAATCAGAGGAAAGGGAAATTACCTCTACATGGTCCGCACGGCTGGCCTCCGCATCATCCTGATAATGGTCATTGTCAATAAGGTGCATAAAAAGTGAATCAAGTTCTACCTCTGCGTCTGAGTCTTCAACATCTTCGACCGGATTAGGGGACTCGACGGTTCTCTTCTTGGCAGATTTCTTGATGACCTTGGACTTAGCCCGAGGTGATCTCACCTGTTTGTCTGCTGGTTTGGCCGGTTTATCCTACGACTTCCTTTTCCAAAATGGATCATTACTCTGCAAAGATAAACAGAAAGGCCATCAGCAAGTGTCAGAGAAGGCGGATTAAAAGCAGCAAAAGGCAGTTCTTACAGCTGGCGGTTTGTTAAGAGCACAAAACTGACGAAGCCCGGTTTTGCTGCATTCAGCCACCAGTTCATCTAGCACCTTCTTGATGGATTCAGTAATCTCGTCATCAGTCAGTTGAATGTCAATATAACGTTGAGGATCTTTCACGTCTCCTGTGTACTCGCACATTAAACCGGAACGATGGCTTAAAGGCAAGATACTCCATGACACCCAGCAACGAACAAGATCAATACCAGTCAAACCGTTGGCCATAAGAGCCCGAAGCTTAGCAAGTTGTGGTGCATATGTTTGTCGTTCTCAGGCAGAAAGCCATTGAGGCAGTGGATGTTCATTGCTGAGCCGGTAAGCACGATAACCCGGCAGAGGATTTTCATCAGCAGGAGCAATGTTCCGGCAGTAGAACCACGTCTGATTCCAATCCTTGGGGTGGCTGAGGGAGTTCCAGACTAGGGGGTGTCCGGATAGCCGAACTATCATCATCGGCCGGACTCCAAGACTATGAAGATACAAGATTGAAGACTTCGTCCCGTGTCCGGATGGGACTTTCCTTGGCGTGGAAGGCAAGCTTGGTGATACGGATATGTAGATTTCCTACCATTGTAACCGACTTTGTGTAACCCTAGCCCTCTCCGGTGTCTATATAAACCGGATGGCTTTAGTCCATAGGACGAACAACAATCATACCATAGGCTAGCTTCTAGGGTTTAGCCTCCTTGATCTCGTGGTAGATCCACTCTTGTAACACACATCATCAATATTAATCAAGCAGGACGTAGGGTTTTACCTCCATCAAGAGGGCCCAAACCTGGGTAAAACATCGTGTCCCTTGTCTCCTGTTACCATCCTCCTAGACACACAGTTCAGGACCCCCTACCCGAGATCCGCCGATTTTGACACCGACATTGGTGCTTTCATTGAGAGTTCCTCTGTGTCGTCACCGATAGGCTCGATGGCTTCCTCGACCATCATCAACGACGTAGTCCAGGGTGAGACTTTTCTCCCCGGACAGATCTTCGTATTCGGCGGCTTTGCACTGCGGGCCAATTCGCTTGGCCATCTGGAGCAGATCGAAAGCTACGCCCCTGGCCGTTAGGTCAGATTTGGAAGTTTGAACTTCACGGCTGACATCCGCGGGGACTTGATCCTCGATGGATTCGAGCCACAGCCGAGCGTGCCGCACTGTCACGACGGGCATGATTTAGCTCTGCAGCCGGACAGTACCCTGGAGGCCGCACTCGAACCCGCTCCGATCTTCGATTCGGAGCCGGCTACGCAGATCGAGGACGGATGGCTAGACACCGCCTCGGGAGCTGCAACCTCTACGGCGATAGAGCCGAACACTGACCTTGTCCCTCATGAAGCTCGTGACTCCGAGGTGCCGGACTCCTTGCCGGACTCCGAACCTCCTGCGCCCCCTCCGATCGAATCCGATTGGGCGCCGATCATGGAGTTCACCGCAGCGGACATCTTTCAACACTCACCTTTAGGCGACATCCTGAGTTCGCTAAAGTATCTCTCGTTATCAGGAGAGCCCTGGCCGGACTGCGGCCAGGACGGTTGGGATGCGGACGACGAAGAAATTCAAAGCCCACCCACAACCCACTTGGTAGCCGCTGTCGACAATCTAACCGACATGCTAGACTACGACTCCGAAGACATCGACGGTATGGACGACGATGCCGGAGACGAAAAAGAACCAGCGCCTACCGGGCACTGGAAAGCCACCTCATCATATGACATATACATGGTGGATATCCCAAAGGATGGGAATGGCGAAGGAATAGAGGAGGATGACCCCTCCAAGAAACAGCCCAAGCGCCGGCGTCAGCTGCGCCGCTCTAAATCCCGCCACAGCAAGAATGAAGATTCCGGCACCGGAGATAATAATACACCGGACAGTGCCGAAGACAACTCACTCCAGCAAGATCCAGCGCAGGAGGATGGAGACGCCAGCCCTCATGAGAGAGCGGCAGAAGAAGAGGTAGAGGATTATATGCCTCCCTCCGGAGACGAAGCAAGCCTCGACAACGATGAATTCGTCGTGCCTGAGGATCCCGTCGAACAAGAGCGTTTTAAACGCAGGCTTATGGCCACGGCGAACAGCCTCAAGAAAAAGCAGCAACAGCTTAGAGCTGATCAAGATCTGCTAGCCGACAGATGGACTGAAGTCCTCGCGGCCGAAGAGCATGAGCTCGAACGCCCCTCCAAAAGCTACCCTAAACGCAAGCTGCTCCCCTGCTTAGAGGAGGAAGCGTATGAACCCGCATCGCCAGGAGACAATACGACTGACCGACCACCCCGTGGTCGCGACAGAGAGGCCTCTAGGCCCTTCAATAGACCCGTACCCCGGCATCGCTCGGAAAGCACAAGGCCACAGGGGAATGCTCCGGACTTGCGAGATATATTGGAGGATAAGGCAAGACAATCAAGATCGATCTATGGATCGCGTGGGCGCCCCATGGTACGTGACGACAACCGTCGCGCCGGACACAATACGTCCGGCCGGGCCGAACAAACTAGACCAAACTCCCTTGAGCTTCGTCGTGATATCGCCCAGTACAGAGGCGCCGCACACCCACTGCTTCACAGATGAAGTAATGGATCATCAAATCCCCGAAGGGTTTAAACCCATCAATATTGAATCCTACGATGGCACAACAGACCCCGCGGTTTGGATCGAAGACTATCTCCTTCACATCCACATGGCCCGCGGTGACAATCTCCACGCCATCAAATACCTCCCCCTCAAGCTTAAAGGACCAGCACGGCATTGGCTTAACAGCTTGCCAGCAGAGTCAATTGGGAGTTGGGAAGACTTGGAAGCCGCATTCCTCGATAACTTCCAAGGCACGTACGTGCGACCACCAGACGCTGATGACCTAAGCCACATAATTCAGCAGCCAGACGAATCGGCCAGACAATTCTGGACACGGTTCTTAACCAAGAAAAACCAAATCGTCGACTGTCCGGATGCAGAGGCCCTCGCGGCCTTCAAGCATAATATCCGCGATAGGTGGCTTGCCCGGCACCTGGGACAGGAAAAGCCGAAATCCATGGCAGCCCTCACATCACTCATGACCCGCTTTTGCGCGGGTGAGGAGAGCTGGCTAGCACGCAGCAACAACCTCAGCAAACATTCTGGCAGTCCGGATTTCAAGGACCGGAATGGCAGGTCGCGTCGTACCAAAAGCAAACGCCGCATCAACGGCGACAATAGTTAGGATACGGCAGTCAATGTCGGATTCAGAGGCTCCAAACCCGGTCAGCGGAAAAAGCCATTCAAAAGAACTGCTCCGGATCCGTCCAATTTGGACCAAATACTCGACCGCTTGTGCCAGATACACGGCACCCCCGAAAAGCCAGCTAACCACACCAATAGGGACTGTTGGGTATTCAAGCAGGCAGGCAAGTTAATTGCCGAAAACAATGACAAGGGGCTGCATAGCGATGACGAGGAAGAGACCTGACCGCCGAACAATAGAGGACAGAAGGGTTTCCCCCCACAGGTGCGGACGGTGAACATGATATACGCAACGCACATACCCAAAAGGGAGCGGAAGCGTGCACTCAGGGATGTATACGCGATGGAGCCAGTCGCCCCGAAGTTCAATCCATGGTCCTCCTGCCCGATCACTTTTGACCGAAGGGACCACCCCACCAGCATCCGCCACGGTGGATTCGCCGCATTGGTCCTAGACCCAATCGTCGATGGATTTCACCTCACCAGAGTCCTGATGGACGGCGGCAGCAGCCTGAACCTGCTTTTTCAGGATACAGTGCGCAAAATGGGCATAGACCCCTCAAGGATTAAACCTACCAAGACGACCTTTAAAGGCGTCATACCAGTTATAGAGGCTAATTGTACAGGCTCAGTTACACTGGAAGTGGTCTTCGGATCCCTGGATAACTTCCGAAGCGAGGAGTTAATCTTCGACATAGTCCCGTTCCGCAGCGGCTATCATGCCTTGCTCGGACGTACCGCGTTTGCAAAGTTCAACGCGGTGCCACACTACGCATACCTCAAGCTCAAGATGCCAGGCCCTAGAGGAGTCATCATGGTCAACGGAAACACTGAACGTTCTCTCCGAATGGAGGAACATACAGCGGCTCTCGCAGCAGAAGTACAATGCAGCCTCTTAAGGCAATTCTCGAGTCCGGCCGTTAAGCAGCCGGACATAGCTAAGCGCGCCCGGAGTAACCTACAACAAGACCACCTGGCACGTTCCGAGCACGCGTAGCACTGCAGCCCCAACCCCAGCCCCTGCAAAACGTCCAAACAGGTCCTTCGCGTACACCATTATGCTCTGAAGATACCATGGGCATGGGGAGAGGGGCACGACCATAATAAGCCCAGACTGCGGCTCAACCACACCAGGGGCTCTCAATTGTGTCATTCTTTTTTTTACCTTTTATTTTTTGCCCACAGGACTCCGTTCGTCAGAGGCCCTGTCCGGCAGCAGACCTGCCGAACTCATGATGCAACAGCCAGGGAAGGATACAGGCTACAACGAATATACAGGTGGTCTCCATTACGAGCATTTTTATACACCAATCCACAGCCTACCCCTGGAGGGGGATATGTTTAACAGTCCCGTCCCTTGCTTATCGCACTATTTGTATCGTTCTGCATTCATAGCAGCACTTATTGAATAAAACAATGCAGCACCTTTTTGCTTATAATTGCATTCCTTTTTCATACATATGTTCATTTACGACATGTTGCATCCGTACACTTTGGTACGGCTAAAAACACACCAGGGGCTTATGCTTCCCGCAGCATGGTGTGATAAGTCCAAACACTTTCACAAGTGCGGCACCCCGAACTTATAGCATTATATGCATCGGCTCTGAATCATGTCTTGGGTCAATAGTTGGGTTTGCCCAGCTCCCATGTTTTGGTACCTTACGTTCTGTTGTATCGGCTAAGGTAGCACTGGGAGAACCACTGCGATTGCGCCCCAGTTGAACTGGGTTAACGCCTCAGTGGAGAAAGCTAAAACTGACCGTCATGATGAGGTGAGAGCCGGTCGCTGTTCGAGAGGTTTTTGCGAGTCCTTAAAGACTTATGCCGCTTAGAGCGAGGAGCCGGATCTTGTCCGGCCCAGGCGTGGATAGCGCCCCAAATTCGGCCTTCTGAAGACTAGGGGCTTCGCCGAAATTTAAAATTATAGAATTATATGGCTAAGTGAGAGTGTTCAAGCATTATAAGTCCGGTTGCCTTGTTCGCTGTGTTGAGCGCCTCCCTAGATGGACCCAAAAATGGGAACAAGAGTGCTCAAGTTTATCCCGAACACCCCAGCACTCGTGGCATGGGGGCTGAAGCCGACGACTTGCTATCTCTCAGATTTGATAAACAGCCACACAGAAGGTAATATTTTAAATTAACAAGCGTTGCTTAGCGCATATGAACTAAGTTTTCAGCGCACAGGATAACAAAATGCGAGTCTACTCAAAAATTACATCTTTGGAGCACTCCCCCGCAATAGTGCGGGCGCCCTTCAGCACACTCTTATAATACATCTCGGGCGTGCGATGCTGCTTGCCCTCTGGTGGCGGGCCCGTCACAAGCTTCTGGGCATCCATCTTGGCCCAGTGCACCTTTGCGCGGGCAAGGGCCTAACGGGCACCCTCAATACAGGCGGAGTGCTTGATGACTTCAACCCACGGGCACGCATCCACCAGCCGCCGCACCAGGCCGAAGTAGCTCCCAGGCATGGCCTCCTTAGGCCACAGCCGAACTATGAGGCCCTTCATGGCCTGTTCGGCCGCCTTGTGGAGCTCGACCAGCTGCTTCAGCTGGTCGCTAAGGGGCACCGGATGTCCGGCCTCAGCATACTGAGACCAGAAGACCTTCTCCGTCGAGCTCCCCTCCTCGGCCCGGTAGAATGCGGCAGCATCGAACACGCAGCGAGGAAGATCTGCGAACGCTCCTGGAGAGCTCCGAATTCGGGTAAGCAATAGGTAATTAACACTCACATTCTTACTTTGCATGAAAAATGCCTTACCCACTGCTATTTTCTTCATCGCCTCAATCTCCTGGAGGGCCTTGTCGGCTTCGGCCTTAGCGGCTTTGGCACTCTCAAGAGCCATTGAAAGCTCAGACTCTCGAGTCTTCGAGTCACGCTCCAGGCTCTCATGTTTTTTCACAAGATCCTGGAGCTCTTGTTGTACCTCTGCCACCCGCGCCTCCTGCTTCTCTCGCTCGGTGCGCTCCGCGGCCGCATTGCATTCGGCCGCAGCCACCGCCTCTTTCAGGGTCGCCACCTCGTTAGTGGCCCCTGCAATACCCACGTTATCCTTGTCATTCTTTTTGCAACCAAAATCCTTTTCTGTAAGGTACAATTTTAATAAGGTGTTACTCACCTTCCTTGTCCTCGAGCTGCTTCTTGGCACGGCCGAGCTCGTTCTCGGACCCCTCGAGGCTTTCCTTCAAATTATTGACCTCCGCAGTTAGTGCGGCAGAGGTCAGCAGCGCAGCCTGCAATCCCATATTGACATATTTTTTATGACTCCTGCGTATATCTTTTTAAGATCCCTAGTCCGGCTTTTCTTTCCGAACACCGAACCGAGAATCAGGGGCTACTGTCTATGCGGTACCATTTTTTACATATTGAAATTCTTACCTCAAAGCCTGTTAGAAGGCTGTTGCAGGCTTCGGTCAGCCCGCTCTTGGCGAGCTGCACCTTCTGAATCACCGCACTCATAACAGTGCGGTGTTCCTCTTTGATGGAGGCGCCGTTGAGCGCCTCCAGCAAGTTATTCGATACCTCCGGTTGGACGGAGGCAGCCAGCGTCACGGTCTTGCCCTTCTTGCGAAGGGGTCGCCCGCCGGACTCCGGAGCCACTATGGGTTCCGAGGCCGAGTCCGGTGCAAAGTCCGGGAGGTTGTCCTGCGACACCTCCGGGGCCCTCTCCTCCTGGTGGGTCCCTTCCTGGGATCCCACCTCGGCATCATCCGCATCACGGGGGGTGGAGGCCGTCGGAAGAGAATCCATATTCAACGCACCTAAGGACCCGCTCGACGAGGCGGGAAGATCATCCTTAGGCGGACTGCAGGGTTGTACGCGGCATTAGAAAGACATTATGTGGCGAAAAATAAAAACCTTGAAGTTTTTTCGGGAGTCCGGATACTTACGATCTCGCCAGGGGCTTGGCCCTTGGAGGCCAATCCTAGTCGTCGTCACTGTCGTTGGCGGAGCAGTCCGGGGAAAGAGTTTTTCCCTTCTTAGACCCTTCGGCCTCCCTTGTTGGGGAGGCCTTCCTTTTCTTCCCTCCCCCGCTGGGGGAGAGGCTTTCTTCTTCTCCTTCTCGCCTTGGTGGGAGGAGTCGGCCTCGGATTCATCATCCGATAGCACCTGAAAACGGGAACTCTTCTGAGTCCCCGTGGCCTTCTTCTTGGCCTTCTTCTCCGGCACCACGTGGGGTGCCGGAGCCAGCAGCCCTGTTAGGCGGGCGTCCGCTGGGTCCTCTGGCAATGGGGCCAGACAAATAGTCCGTTCGGCCTTTGCCAGCCAGTCCTGTCAAAGGTAAAGGGAGTTTAGATCCCGCATAGAGTCAAACTATGGAAAACAAGTGGCAAAATCACTTACCTCGTCAACAGGACGCTGCGAGCGGAATCCGCGATCTTCGGTAGCGGATGCGGGAGCCTCGGCGCCTTTGAACAGCACCTTCCAGACATCTTCGTACGTAGTGTCGAAGAGCCCGCTCAGAGTCTGGTGCTGCGCCGGATCGAACTCCCACATGTTGAAGCCCCGTCGCTGGTACAGGAGAATCCGGCGGATGAGCATGACCTCGACTACGTTGACAAGCTTGAGCTTCTTGTCCACCAGCTTCTGGATACAGGCTTGGAGTCCAGTCAGCTCCTCTGAATCCCCCCAGATCCGGCCACTCTCTTTCCAAGAGGTGAGCCGTGTGGGGATGCCGGATCTGAATTCGGGGGCCGCTGCCCAATCAGGGTCACGCGGCTCAGTGATGTAGAACCACCCCGATTGCCACCCCTTAATGGTTTCCACAAAAGTGCCCTCCAGCCACGTAACATGGGACATCCTGCCCACCATGGCGCCTCTGCACTCCGCTTGGCTGCCCTTCACAACCTTCGGCTTGACACTGAAGGTCTTGAGCCACAAGCCGAAGTGGGGCTGGATGCAGAGGAAGGCCTCGCACACGACGATAAACACCGATATATTGAGGATCAAATTCGGGGCCAGATCATGGAAATCTAGGCCGTCGTAGAACATGAGCCCCCGGACAAAGGGATGAAGTGGGAAGCCCAGTCCGTGGAGGAAATGGGGAAGAAACACTACCCTCTCATGGGGCCTGGGGGTGGGGATGATCTCTCCCTCGTCGGGGAGCCGATGCGCGATGTCATTGGACAAATATCCGGCGTCGCACAGCTTCTGGATCTGCCCCTCCGTGACGGAGGAGGCCATCCACTTGCCTCCCGCTCCGGACATAGTTGGAGAAGGTTGAGGTGAGAAGTGCGGACTTGGGCGCTGGAGCTCGAGTTCGCGGAGATGGATAAGCCAAGGAGGAAGAAGGCGCAGGTAAAAGGGTTGGATCTTTATCCCCTTATATGGGCAGACAAAAACATGTGTCCCCACCGGCCTGGTAAAACTTGCTTATCTCCCAAGCGTCACAATCAATGGCGCGGTTGGGTTACCCACGTCCGTATTGATGGGAATCCCGGAATAAGGGGAACACGATCTCTGCTTCGACAAGACGTGCCAAGGAAACCGCCTCGCTAAACGCATGGAGGTGGAACAATAAAAACAATTTGAGTAAAGGCTTGGTGGTGGTGCGACATCACGCCACAGAATACGTCAGCAGATTGAACTTGTGTAACATTATTCTCTCTATGGTGGTATGTGGAATTTATTTTACAGAGCCGGACACTATCCTGGCGTTCACAATCTTCTATAAATTATTCGGAGGAAGAACCTGCCTAGCAATGCCGAAGACAACATGCGCACCGGACTCATCGTCATTGAAGCCTGGTTCAGGGGCTACTGAGGGAGTTCCGGACAAGGGGGTGTCCGGATAGCCGAACTATCATCATCGGCCGGACACCAAGACTATGAAGATACAAGATTGAAGACTTCGTCCCGTGTCCGGATGGGACTTTCCTTGGCGTGGAAGGCAAGCTTGGCGATACGGATATGTAGATTTCCTACCATTGTAACTGAATCTGTGTAACCCTAGTCCTCTCCAGTGTCTATATAAACCGGATGGCTTTAGTCCATAGGACGAACAACAATCAAACCATAGGCTAGCTTCTAGGGTTTAGCCTCCTTGATCTCGTGGTAGATCCACTCTTGTAACACACATCATCAATATTAATCAAGCAGGACGTAGGGTTTTACCTCCATCAAGAGGGCCCGAACCTGGGTAAAACATCGTGCCCCTTGTCTCCTGTTACCATCCGCCTAGATGCACAGTTCAGGACCCCCTACCCGAGATCCGCCGGTTTTGACACCGACAGTGGCTGTGATGTTTGGCATGAGGAAAATTGACTTCTTTCCTTTTCTGAATCGACACCCCGCCAAGTTTAGTATTGGCGCCGTCGGTGAATTCAGTTCGGCAGTTTAAGTGGAAGAAGTCTCTGAAAAGTTCAACAGTTAGTTCTTCTTGCAGATAAACTTCACAAAATACTTGAAAGCTGTAGATGTTGGACTTCGAGTTTGGTCCAATGTCTTGAGGCTGGAGTTGGAAACTGGCAAGTACATCACGGAAGAATTTTGATCTGTTAGGGCTAAACCCTCGATCCAGATGCTGCATAAACACAACCACTTCTCCATCTTGAGGTTTAGGAGGATTTTCGGTACCAGGGACTCTCCAATGAATGACCTCCTTCTTGGCTAAAGCGCCGGTCAGAACATATCCATAAGTTGCTCTTCTTTAATCCGGGAAGGAACCCAATTACAAGAGGAGAACTATTCGGCCATTTTCTGATGACAAGCTGTAAAGAAAGTTCAAATGCTGGTTCACGGTTCAAGATTGATATGCATAAACCGATGTCAAACCGGGGGATTTAATCGAAGCATCTGTACATGTTAAACCGGATACTTATGTTCATGTAAAGTTGGTGGTTTAAGTGAGGGCTAATGGTACCTGGCAGATTATCATTTTCTAAAGGTTAAACCGCCCGTGTTGGAAGAAGCAGATCTAAAATATGCTAAGTGCTGAAGAAACAAGTTTCACAAGATGGTATTGTAATTTTGAATCTGTCGTAGTTCAGTAAAGAAACTTTTCTGAGCCCTAAAATGGCGACGACAGAACATCAAAAGTCCAAATGGGATCTATCAAGGAAGGAAGAGATACTACGACGAGGTAAACTAAAAAGCTACAACTTCGGCCGCAAAAGGGAGATGACAAGTTCATCTATCTTTAATAAGACGGTAAGGGATAAGCGATGAACAAGGATGAACACTGAAGAACATGGATGAACACTGAAACCCTAATGCAGATCTAGGGTTGAAGGAAGGAGACTTACCGGATGCACAGGAATAGCGGAGAGGGGCCGCAGGTTTCTGGTACGATCAGGTTGATGCAGGGGCCTTGTCGATGTAGTGCTGGAAGATTGAGGGCGGCGGCGGAGCTTCAGGGCTTGAGCATCGCGAGGACGAAGACGAGGCATGGAAGGGGAAGAAAGAAAGGACCCCTGGGCCTATTTATAAGGCAAATGGATAAGTAAGGCAAGCGTAGGAATCGAGGAGCCCAAAACAGAGAATGGGGCACAGCTGTCGCCTCGATCTTCGAAGGTCAATTAATAAAAAAGAAATCTTTATGAGTTTGTTACGCAGATGATGTCATGGCAGTTTAAGGCCGCTCTAGAAGATGACGTAACGGCGGTTTACAAGGATAACACAAAGACGTTTAAATCGGAATTTTTCTAAGTTGAAGATTGACATGAACAGGTTCAAATCAATCTGGGGCCTAATGTTGGGGATATGACTATTGAGTTAAACCGCCCAGGAGGGGCCGGGTTAACTCACAAAGGCATCCTATGCAAAAGCCCATGAAGGTGAAGGCTATGGCGCTTTAACCATGAAGACTTAGAGGCCCAGAGCCCGATGGCGGATTAGGGCCCATAGTAGTAAACCGCCATAGATGTGTAACTTGTGTTGTAAGCTAGGGAAAGGAGAAACCAAGCCGGACACTTGTATGAGCCAGCCTCGGGATTCTGTAAACCGGCCCGGGCGTTAACCTGTGTATATATAGGGACGACCCGGCGGCGGTTCAGAGACAAGAAACAACAACTTGAGAGCCAGGCATAGCGTATTTGCTCCCTGGTAATCGAGACCACATCAAGAACACCCCAACTGGATCGTAGGATTTTACCTTCACCATAAGGGGCCGAACCAGTATAAACTCCATGTGTCCTTTGTCCGGCTTAACCCCTCTAAGCTAACCCGTCGCGATGGCCCCACGACTAAGTCCTTCCGTTAGGACATCTGACGTGATAATTCCACGACAGTCGCAGTAACCACCCGAAACCAAAATCTGCGAGATGGAAATTACTGCCTATCCCTAACATGCAAAGCCTATCGGCTCAATTTCTATAGGTTTAGATAGGGGTAGGTTTGTAATTTCACTCAAACATGACATAACCGCCTCTCACCCGAATTCATACATGGTGGGCTCCAAAACACAGTGTCTCCTCGGCCGAAATCGACTCCCTCCCCGATTCATACATAGTGGGCGCCAAAAACAATCGGTGCATGCGAGATTACCGTTCTATCCCCAACCGACTAATATTGTTGTGATGTAGGAAATTTGAAACGGGGGCTAAGTTTGTAAATTTCCTCGCATTTGAGACAAGCGCGCCCTAAAGACATGGTTCCCCCTTCCTCTCTCCCTCCATTTCCCCATTCGTACTCCGTGGGCGCCAAAACACCCTCTCCACTCCAGCCTCCTCCGTCCGCCACCCCATCCACCGCCGTCCTCCTCCACCATGTCGGAGCTGATATCCGATGTCATCATCTGTTACAAGAGATCGAAGTCTCTCATCCATGGCTTCAGACCGGGATCCTTGCATCCCGTCCTCTCGCTTCATCCCCCCCATCGTCCACCTTGCCAGTGCCGCTCCTACGACCGTCTCGTCTACCGTGCCCTGCCGCCACCATCTACCCTCCTAGATCTGCTTCCATGCCAACGACAGCCATCGCTATTGCAGCACCATCAAATTCTTAGCAGATGCATACATGACACCGCACTAGAGGCGGTACTCTTTCGTATCTGCTCAACTTATTTATCGTAGCAAGAAAATAGATCACCACTGCTTTACTCTGATTTCTTGTCCATCACTTACTTGCTAGTTTAAAGCAAACATTGTTTGTGAAGTTACCTTTGTCCGGTTTGCACCTTCAGATCCACCATGGCACGCTCAACACTATACTCGCAATGCTTATGGTTTTCCCCTTTTATATTCCACACTAGTTAAATGATAGTAGACTAAATTTCAAAATTGGGTCAGTCAATTTTCAGAGCTCGTCGAAGTTTGCCAGTGCGAAGGAAGGGGCTCGGGTTGGGACGATGGTTGTGGGGGCAGTGGTGGGGCCTCACTGAACAAAGAAAACTCGACGCGAGTGGGGGCGGGGGTGGGGGATGGGGGTGGTGGAGGAACACAGGCGGTGGGGGTCGGTGGTTCAGCCGACGGCCCGTGCGATGTTCTGTATGGGAAGAATCAGAGACGAGGAAGAAAAAGGGTTAGGAGACGTAGGATCTTCATCCAACCGCCTGAAATGGTCGACTAACCCAAATGACAAAAGTCACGCGACTTGCATGCAGACATGCCTTTATATTCAGTACCATCATCGTACCTACTTAGCACTGCTTCTGAATCCATCAAGCTAAACAACGTGCCACTCATAATTCAAAACTTGTTGCTCAAATACGAATCTGATATGATGCTAATATTACTAAAACAGATAATGTTTAATTGGTCAGCTAATGTTCCTACTTTACTTTCAAAAAGCACGTGCACCACATATAGAGAGACAGCAGGGAGTTGCATTCTTAATGCGCTCTAGTTCATCATGTGTGGGCACTGCACAATGAACATTTTATTATCCAAAATCTGCTTGTTCTTCTTTAGCATGTTCCTCTTCCGTTCTTCTTTAGTAAGTACTCTCTCCGTTCCTAAATACAAATCTTTGTATAGATTCCACCATGGACTACATATGGAGCAAAATGAGTGAATCTACACTCTAAAATGTATCTATATACATCTGTATGTGATCCATAGTGGAAATCTCTACAAAGAGTATATTTTGGAATGAAGGGAGTATGATAGTAGTACAGTATGTTCCTTGTAGTGAAGATGAGCAGGGACATTTGCAGTGTAGAGGTCTATACGGTCGATTGTGATGGACACTTTGAACTCTTCGAGCCTCTTTGATTCGTAGGATTTTGTAAACATAGGAATGGGATTTGTAGTGACCTGCCCACTTGAATCATATAAGAATAGCAAAGAAATGCGGGGAGTTGTGTCGCCTTTGAGAGTTACACTGATATTAATAGTACCACACCTTCAGTTGAAGAGAGCTGGTATCCGAAGCCTTCCTAGCCGTACCGGCAATACTAGCACATATATTCCAGCAAGTTCCACTTTGCTGATTTTACTCTGATGCTTACGGTTTTCCCGTTATATCTACACTATGATCTGTGTAGCTGTTTTGTGTCGCACTAGCAGCAGTCCACTCTTGAAGCTAAACACATCAATCAAAAGTCCAAAGCTTACTTCTTCAAATATGAATTGTGATATGATACCGATATTAGTTAACAGACACACATTTAATTGGTCAGGTAATGCTCCCACTTGATTTTCCAAATGCATGTGGCCACATATAGAGAGACAGCATGGAATTGCATTTCTTTGGGTGTTGTGATTCATCATGAGTGGGCAACCAATATTGTATGCAATGAAGAGAAACCTCAAGAATATGCTTCCTCTTCTGTTCTTTAACATATTCCTCTTTTGTTATTCTGTATTTAGTACGTACAGTATGTTCCTTGTCAGGAAGGAGAGCAGGGACATCTGCAGTCAACAGCTAATAGAGCTGGCCTATACATGATCGATGGGCTTTCAATTAGTAGCGGCAATACAGCATCATATTTTCCAGCCAGTTCCACTTTCCCGATTTATATATTGTGGTTATGGTGTACCCCTTTTATGTACATTATGATCTGCCTAGTTGATGTGTGCTCTTGTTATCATGGTTTGGCAATAAACTCTCTATACAGTATATTATGAACCTATCATCTACCAACTATCCTTACTTCTGGAGCCTATTTTTGTGTACTTGTGCCAGATTATATTAATGCACGCACCATATTACAACACACTTGAGCTCTCTCATCAGAATCCAGTGATAGCACACAAGGGTTTACAGGGGCGCCCCTATATTAGAATATCCTCTGCATTACAAAGATAATCTCACTACTATTTATGTTTTCATGGTTCTCAGATATTATACGTAATTATAGTGAATATCAGAATCCGTGCATCAGAAGAATATTGTGGAACACTGCAGTGACTTACAAAATTGGCACCAAGGCATTGAGTGCCATTCTGAATGCAATGAAACTCATACGCTCCCCGCCTGTAGATTCTTGTTCATAATATGATCCTAATGACTATTCTAACCTCAAGGAGTCAAAGGCAGATGGCCTGTCCTGTTCACCCATCAAGGTGCCTGTTCTAATTTGGCAAGGTTTTATTGATTGCGTATATCTTGCATATGTTGTCTTGCATTTCTTCTACTTTGTTGCACCGCCATATGCTTAGTTTACTCATCATATATGTCGAGATGCCATGCCCATCCATTATAAATACATATTCCATCTGTCATCACACCATGTTTTTTCACTCAAATGATGTTCTTGTGCATCAGACATCAAAAAGGAAGAGGGTGATTGCCGAACCTAAAGGAGCACTAGCAAAGTCCTTGAAAAACGTGGTGGTGCCAGAGAAATCAGATAGCACCCCACTTATATTGGCTATACAACCAGTGACACAAAACATAGGACTGACTCCAGCAGACTGTACCCATACTTCACTGGCCACACCACTAGCCCCACCACACAGGACCTGCACTCCAGCAAAAGGTATGCCAGTTTCAGTTGCCATAGCACCAGCTATACCATAGAAAAATCCCACTCCAGCAAAAAGTACAATAAGTCCACCGGCCGAAGACCTATCCCAACTGCAGAGATGGCCAATTCCTGCAGATTGGAAACCCATTCCAGTTATCCCTAGTTTAAAAGACAATGCTTTCAATGTTGTTAGGAACTATGTGCATATATTCCCATCATGGGAAGATTATATTGAAGACAAACACCATTTTCACATCTTCTTATCCCACTTACGTGTAAGTGCTATTATTCACGGTGATTATATTCCTGTTTTCTACTGACTGAACACATCAATGATTTACATTACATTGTTGTAAGTAGGCGGGGGTCAATCTGGATAGTCATGATGAGCAAAGCTTGCTTGCGCTTTTCAAGGAAGCATTGCAGCAGTATTGGTGTTACCTGAGGAAATCACACTTTGATGGCAAGTCTATAAATGAATTTCCGGTGAAGCCTCCTGTGCTAAATTTAGAAGACATTGAATGGAAAAACCTTGTTATGCACTGGTCTCGTTCCCAGGATGAGGTATTTTCTATGATATCACATGACAATTTGAACTTCTACTTTTCTGCATGTGCCTTATGGATCTTTTTTGCAGGAAATCTGCTCAAAGAAGAATTCCGGTTTGAAAAGAACGACAGGATATCATAAATATTCTGCCCGCTGCTTTGCTCTTATTAGTACCTGTTGTCCTGTATCACTTTACTTGCATACATACCTGGTTCATTATGTGACAACAGTATGCATGATAGCTTGCTTATAAATTGTTCGCTCTAAATTATCTGATCTATATGAATGGTTACATTAGTGTAGAATATATCCAATGCTAATGAAAAAATTTAGCTCTGCATTATTCTTGTAAGTACCTGTTGTCCTTTATCAGTGTACTTATATTGACAGGTAGTTGTTCATGTACCATCACTCTGCAGCTTATTTTCCCTTGCACTCCATTTTCTACACATCAGATCTGTATTTACTCTTACCATAAGGTTGGATAACACCGATGGTACTAAAGAAGTTTAGCTCCGCATTGCTCTTAGTTGTACCTTTTGCCTGTATCACTGTACTTACATTTATAGCTACTTGGTTATGTAGCATCATTCTTCATCTTATCTTAAATATTCTCCATTTTTTCTTATATTATCACATCTATATTTACTCTTAACAAAATGTAGAATAAAGGCAATGCTTATGAAGAAGATTATATGGTAAACTTCTTGAATTGCCCCCCCCCATCAGCATGGACAAGGGCTTTATAGAGCCTATCTTCACCAATAATGGAAGTTTGTCCTTCTCAACCCTTCAAACTTTGTTGTGTATATTTGGTTAGGCATGACTACAACAACTGTTTATTTTTGGTGTTTGCATCAAATTGCATGTTTAAAGTTTATTATGTAGTTCATAAACAAAAGTTTGTCCTTCTCAATGTAAGTTTTCAGTTATACAGCCAAGTTCCTTCTTCATACCATGTAAATTAAACTATACAGAGTAAGTGATCTTCTTTTGCACTGCATGTATGCTTCTGTTCTTGATCCGTAATCCAGTGGTGTGGTGAACCGACCCACTACAGCACAATGTCATATTCTGTAATGTCTTAACTATGAACAATGTCATATCATTCTACTATTATTTAAACTGTCTCTTTATTTGCAAATCTAAAATGGGATAAATTGACAACACACTAACCATTGACACTTATGAGTTCTTGATCTGTAATCCAATGGTGTCGTGAAGCTGCTAACTCCTTCACAATGTCATTTCCTGCCATGTCTTGACCTGAACAATACCATATTGTGTTAATGCTATGTCACTTTATTCGTTAGTAAGAAATGTGATGAATTGTCAGCGCTGATAATTATATGTGCAAAACATGTCATCTGTCTGCTTGTTTATCTTTCAGAGTGAGGAGGATATAAGTGTCAAACAAGCGTAGTCTCATCAGCTTGCTCAGCTACTTGCGCTGCAGCTCTCGAGCAGGGCTAACCTTTCTTGAACTCTATTGAAGTGATGTCGGTTTTGTATATTATTTTGTCGGTGTGTTTATTTGCACTGATGGAGATCTTTGATGCCCAGTGTATGTAAGTTGTTGTCTGCTTGTGCTTTATTATCATAGTGCCAAACTTTGATGCCCAGTGGATGTAATATGTCGTAGTTTCTTTATTGTATAGTCTAGGTTTTTTCTTATTCACGATGCTGCAGTTATTTTACTATATATATATATATATATATAATGTCTTCGCAGTAAACCGGCCAAACCGTAAAATTACGGTACATAATCGGGCCGTCATGCAAATCACTATGTATGATCCGCATCATGGGCCCAGTCATCTTCGTCCGTTAATAGGCCTAAACGTAAACTAGCCCACTAGTAGATTCGGGCCTTTAATAGGCTGAGTAAACCGCCGGCCCTATTTTTGCAAGAAAACTCAATAACATGGCAGCCTGTTAATGGGCCGGACCACTAGTGTCCTCAAAATCTTGTGGGCCTTTAGCTGGGCCGACCATTATGGTCGGCAAAATCTCGTGGGCCTTTAGCTAGGCTGGCCCATTATGGTCCGCAAAATCTTGTGGGCCTTTAGCTGGGCCGGCCCATTATGGTTCGCAAAATCTTATGGGCCTTTAGTTGGGTCGGTCCATTTAATCTTTATGGGCCACTTTTGGGCCGGTCCACATGTCAACATATCATAGGCGCATCTCGCCCATTGGATGAGTGACACATGTGCCAATGCGGAACTGACACGTGGTTCCGTTGGCCAATAAGAATTTTACACATGGAAAATCGGCATTGGTCGTGGCTGTTAGCGAGTTATCGGATCCAAAACCGGACTTGATAGCTTAACGGCGTCCCATTATGGTGGATGACACATGTCGGTCACCCTTGACGAAAGCACTTCTATGACACGCGATTTATCGTCATGGAAGTGGACACTTCCGTGATGATAATTTTGGTAATGTCATGGAACACTTCTACGACAGCACAAGTGTGACTATCTTGATTATGTCATAAAATCGTCATGGATGTACATGCATGACAGAAGACATGACCTACTGTGACAAACACGTATCATCACGGAAGTGTATTTTTTTGTAGTGATGGGAGAAGTCTTGTTATAAGTAGTCATGTCGATTTGGTATTCGTTCGATATTTTGATGAGATGTATGTTGTCTCTCCTCTACTGGTGTTATGTGAACGTCGACTACATGACGCTTCACCATTGTTTGGGCCTATGGGAAAGCATTGGGAAGTAATAAGTAGATGATGGGTTGCTAGAGTGACAGAAGCTTAAACCCTAGTTTATGTGTTGCTTCGTAAGGGGCTGATCTGGATCCATATGTTTCATGTTATGGTTAGGTTTACCTTAATTCTTCTTTCGTAGTTGTGGATGCTTGCGAGAGGGGTTAATCATAAGTGGGATGCTTGTCCAAGGAAGGGCAGTACCCAAGCACCGGTCCACCCACATATCAAATTATCAAAGTAATGAACGCGAATCATATGAGCGTGATGAAAAGTAGCTTGACGATAATTCCCATGTGTCCTCGGGAGTGCTTTGCTTTATATAAGAGTTTGTCCAGGCTTGTCCTTTGCTACAAAAAGGATTGGGCCACTGATGACTGCTAGAACTACGTCGGTATTTCCCCAAAGAGGAAGGGATGATGCATTATAGCAACGGTAGGTATTTCCCTCAGTGATGATACCAAGGTTATCGAACCAGTAGGAGAACCTCCTCACACCATGTAAAGAGCACCTGCACACAAATAACAAATACTCGCAACCCAACGTGTTAAAGGGGTTGTCAATTCCTTTCGGGTACGATGCCTCAAGATAGGAAAAACGTGAGGTAAAAAGTGGTAGATAGGATCGCGGAACAAATAAATTGCAGCAAGGTATTTTTGTATTTTTGGTTTAATAGATCTGAAAATAAATGCAAGAGAAAAATAGACTGCAAAGGCAAATATAATGAAAAGAGACCCAGGGCCGTAGGTTTCACTAGTGGCTTCTCTGGAGAAAAATAGCAAACAGTGGGAAAACAATTACTGTTGGGAAATTGATATAACTTCAAATAATCGTGACAATATCCAGGCAATGATCATTATATAGGCATCACGTCCAAGATTGGTAGACCAACTCCTGCCTGCATCTACTACTATTACTCCACACATCGACCGCTATCCAGCATGCATCTAGTGTATTAAGTTCATGAGAAAATGGAGCAATGCAATAAGAACGATGACATGATGTAGACGAGATCCGTTTATCTATTGCAGTAGATATATATCTCATCTTGTTATCCTTAGTAGCAATGATACATAAGTGTCGGTTCCCTTTTTGTCACTGGGGTCAAGCACCGTAAGATCGAACCCATTACAAAGCACCTCTTCCCATTGCAAGATAAATAGATCAAGTTGGCCAAACAAAACCCAAATATTGGAGAAGAAATACGAGGCTATAAGAAATCATGCATATAAGAGATCAAATAAGACTCAAATAACTTTCATGGATAAAAACATAGATCTGATCATAAACTCAAAGTTCATCGGACTCCAACAAACATACCACCAAAGACTTACATCATATGGATCTCCAAGAGACCATTGTATTGATAAACAAGAGAGAGAGAGAGAGAGAGAGAGAGAGAGGAAAGCCATCTAGCTACTAACTACGGACCTGTAGGTCTACAAAGAACTACTCACGCATCATAGGAGAGGCACCAATGGAAGTGGTGAACCCCTCCATGACGGTGTCTAGATTGGATCTGGTGGTTCTGGACTCTACGGCGACTGGATCAATATTTCGTTGACTCCCCTAGGGTTTCTAGAATATTTGCGTATTTATAGAGCAAAGAGGCGGTTTGGTGGGCACCCGAGGTGGGCACAACTCCCCGGGGCACGCCTGGGCCTCCTGGCGCGCCCTGGTGGGTGCTGCTCACCTCGAGCAGCCCCTCAGGTGCTTCCTTGGCACATTGGCTTTCTTCTGGCCCAAAAAAATCCTCCAGGAGTTGCGTTGTGTTTGGACTTTGTTTGATATTGATTTCCTGCGATGTAAAAAACATGCAGAAAACAACAACTGGCACAGGGCACTATGTCAATAGGTTAGTACCAAAATATGATATAAAATGACTATAAAATAATTGTACAACATCCAAGAATGATAATATAACAACATGGAACAATCAAATATTATAGATACATTGGAGACGTATCAGCCACCTTGATGCACTTTAGTTACTTTGTTACTTGTTACCCATTATGAATTACCTTATCACAAAACTAGCTGTTACTGCTACGTCTTGAGCTTGCGTTGGTTTTCCTTGAAGAGGAGGGTGATGCAGCACAGTAGCGTAAGTATTTCCCTCAGTTTTTGAGAACCAAGATATCAATCCAGTAGGAGGCTCCTCAACAAGTTCCATGAACCTACACAAACAAACAAAGAACTCGCAACCAACGCGATAAAGGGGTTGTCAATCCCTTCACGGCCACTTGCGAAAGTGATATCTGATAGAGATAAAGTGATAAGATAAATATATTTTTGGTATTTTATAATATAGATGCAGAAAGTAAAGATGCAAATAAAAGTAGATTGGAAGCAAATATGATAAGAGATAGACCCGGGGGCCATAGGTTTCACTAGAGGCTTCTCTCGAGAGCATAAGTATTATGATGGGTGAACAAATTACTGTCGAGCAATTGATAGAAAAGCAAATAATTATGACGTTATCTAGGCATGATCATGTATATAGGCATCACGTCTGCAACAAGTAGACCGACTACTGCATGCATCTACTACTATTACTCCACACATCGACCGCTATCCAGCATGCATCTAGAGTATTAAGTTCATAAGAACAGAGTAACGCATTAAGCAAGATGCCATGATGTAGAGGGATAAACTCAAGCAATATGATATAAACCCCATCTTTTTATCCTCGATGGCAACAATACAATACGTGTCTTGCAACCCTTTCTGTCACTGGGTAAGAACACCGCAAGATTGAACCCAAAGCTAAGCACTTCTCCCATGGCAAGAAAGATCAATCTAGTAGGCCAAACCAAACCGATAATTCGAAGAGACTTGCAAAGATAACTCAATCATACATAAAAGAATTCAGAGAAGATTCAATTATTATCCATAGATAAATCTGATCATAAACCCACAATTCATCGGATCTCGACAAACACACCGCAAAAAGAGATTACATCGAATAGATATCCACGAGAGAGGGGGAGAACATTGTATTGAGATCCAAAAAAAGAGAAGAACCCATCTGGCTAATAACTATGGACCCAAAGGTCTGTGGTAAACTACTCACAACACATCGGAAGGGCTATGGTGTTGATGTAGAAGCACTCCATGGTGGATTCCCCCTCCGGCAGAACGCCGGTGACGGCTCCAAGATGGGATCTCGCCGATACATAACATTACAGTGGCAGAAATATTTCTTTGGTGGCTTCCTGGATGTTTTCGGGGTACGTAGGCTTATATAGGAGGAAGAAGTACGTCGGTGGACACCCAAGGGGCCCACGAGATAGGGGGCGCGCCCTATAGGGGGGGCGCCCTCCTATCTCGTGGAAGCTTTGACTGCTTCTTGACTTGCACTCCAAGTCCTCTGGATCACGTTCGTTCCAAAAATCACGCTCCCGAAGGTTTCATTCCGTTTGGACTCCGTTTGATATTCCTTTTCTTCGAAATACTGAAATAGGCAAAAAAACAGCAATACGGGCTTGGCCTCCGGTTAGTAGGTTAGTCCCAAAAATGATATAAATGTGTAAAATAAAGCCCATAAACATCCAAAACAGGTAATATAACAGCATGGAACAATCAAAAATTATAGATACGTTGGAGACGTATCAGTTACCGATAATTTTAGTGTTTGCAGAGAATACCTTACTGAAAACTGCTTGTCATTTCCTTCTGAACCTCGTTGGGTTCGACACTCTTACTTATCGAAAGGACTAGATAGACCCCCTATACTTGTGGGTCATCAAGACTCTTTTCTGGCGTCGTTACCGGGGAGTGAAGCGCCTTTGGTAAGGAAAAATTTATATAGTGTGCTGAAATTTGCTGTCACTTGTTATTATGGAAAATAATCCTTTGAGGGGCTTGTTCGGGGTATCTTCACCCCGATCAGAAGAGCAAAGAGTAGGTAAATGATAAAAAAGAAATTTTTGATGTGGAATGCTACCTAGCATAATTCTCCATGTAATTTACTTTATTGTGGCATGAATGTTCAGATCCAAATGATTCAAGATAAAAGCTTATAAAACATAAAAATAATAATGCTTCAAAGCATACTAACAAATAATCATGTCCTATCAAAATAACATAGCCAAAGAAAGCTTATCCCTACAAAATCATATAGTTAGGCCATGCTTCATTTCCATTACATAAAATACTCCCATCATGTACAACCCCGATGACGAGCCGAGCAATTGGTTCATACTTTTTAACGCGCTTCAGCTTTTTTTTAACTCTTACGCAATACATGAGCGCAAGCCATGGACATAGCACTATGGTGGTCTATTGTGGTGGTTGTAAGGAAAAAAAGAGGGAGAAGATAGTCTCACATCAACTAGGCATATCAACAGGCTATGGAGATGCCCATCAATAGATATCAATGTGAGTGAGTAGGGATTGCCATGCAACGGATGCACTAGAGCTATAAATGTATGAAAGCTCAACAAAAGAAACTAAGTGGGTGTGCATCCAACTTGCTTGCTCACGAAGACCTAGGGCACTTTGAGTAAGCCCATCATTGGAATATACAAGCCAAGTTCTATAATTAAAAATTCCCACTAGTATATGAAAGTGACAACATAGGAGACTCTCTATCATGAAGATCATGGTGCTATTTTGAAGCACAAGTGTGGAAAAAGAGATAGTAGCAATTGTCCCTTCTCTCTTTTTCTCTCATTTTATTATTTTTCTTTTTTTCTTTTTTTCTTTTTTATTTCTTCTTTTTATTTCTTTTTTTTCTTTTTGGTGGGCTTCTTTGGCCTCTTCTATTTTTATAAAGTCCGAGGTCTCATCCCGACTTGTGGGGGAATCATAGTCTTCATCATCCTTTCCTCACTGGGACAATGCTCTAATAATGAAGATCATCACACTTTTATTGATTTACAACTAAAAAATTACAACTCAAAGCTAGAATAAGATATGACTCTATATGAATGCCTCCGGCGGTGTACCGGGATATGCAATGAATCAAGAGCGACATGTATGAAAATTATGAAGGTGGCCTTGCCACAAATACGATGTCAACTACATGATCATGCAAAAAGCAATTTGACAATGATGAAACGTGTCATAATAAATGGGATGGTGGAAAGTTGCATGGCAATATATCTCGGAATGGATATGGAAATGCCATAATAGGTAGGTATGGTGGCTGTTTTGAGGAAGGTAAATAATGGGTACATGATACCGGCGAAAGTTGTGCGGTAAAATAGAGGCTAGCAAAGTGGAAGGATGAGTGTGCGTATATCCATGGACTCACATTAGTCATAAAGAACTCATATACTTATTGCAAAAGTCTACTTACCCCTCGAAGCAAAGTACTACTACGCATGCCCCAAGAGGGATAGATTGGTAGGAAAAGATTCCATCGCTCGTCCCCGACTGCCACTCATAAGGAAGACACTCAAAAGAGCACCCCATGCAACAAATTTGTCACACAACTTTTACCATACGTGCATGCTACGGGACTTGCCAACTTCAACAACATTATTTCTCAATTTCATAATTATCCACTAGCATGACCCTAACATTACTACCTTTATATCTCAAAACAATTATCAAGCATCAAATTGATCCTAGCATCCAATTCATTTTCTATGATAGTTTTTATTATACCCAACTTGGATGCTCATCATTCTAGGACCAAATTCATAACCAAAACAAATACAATGCTGTTCTAAGAGACTCTCAAAATAATATAAGTGAAGCATGCGATGGTAGCAATTTCTTCAAAATTAATCCACCGCCATGCTCTAAAAGATATAAGTGAAGTACTAGAGCAAAAACTATCAAGCTCAAAAGATATAAGCGAAGCACATAGAGTATTCTTAGCAAATTCTAATCAAATAGGCTTCTCCCAAAAGGTGTGTAAAGAAAGGATGATTGTGGTAAACTAACAAGAAAATACTAATATAATACACGACGCTCCAAGCAAAACACATATCATGTGGCGAATAAAAATATAGTTCCAAGTGAAGTTACCAATGAACGAAGACGAAAGAGGGGATGCCTTCCCGGGGCATCCCCAATCTTAGGATTTTGTCTATCCTTGAATATCTTGGGGTGCCTTGGGCATCCCCAAGCTTAGACTCTTGCCACTCCTTATTCCATAGTCCATAAAAGCTTTACCCAAAACTTGAAAACTTCACAACACAAAACTCAACTGGAAATCTTATAAGCTCCGTTAGTGAAAGAAAACAAAACCACCACATAAGTTACTGTAATGAACTCACTATTTATTTATTTTGGTGTTAAACCTACTGTATTCCAACTTCTCTATGGTTTAAACTATTTTACTAGCCATAGATGCATCAAAATAAGCAAACAACACACGAAAAACAGAATCTGTCAAAAACAGAACAGTCTGTAGCAATCTGTAACTAACGCAAACTTCTGGAGCTCTAAAAATCCTACCAAAATAGGACGTGCTGGAAAATTTGTTTATTGATCATCAGCAAAAAGAACCAATGCAAAATATAGTTTCTCTGATTTATTGAATTGTTTCTCGTGAGTGCAAAGTTTCTGTTTTTCAGCAGAATCAAATCAACTATCATCATAGTTTATCCTATAGGTTCTACTTGGCACAAACACTAAATAAAAGATAAAAACACATCTAAACAGAAAGTAGATGCAATATTTATTACTAAACAGGATCAAAAACAAAAAAACATAAAGAAAATTGGGTTGCCTCCCAACTAGCGCTATCGTTTAACGCCCCTAGCTAGGCATAAAAGCAAAGATAGATCTAAGTAGTGCCATCTTTGGCACTTGATTCATAAGTAGCCCGCATGATAGATTCATAAGGTAATTTGACTTTCTTTCTTGGAAAGTGCTCCATGCCTTTCTTTAATGGAAATTGGAATCTAATATTCCCTTCCTTCATATCAATAATCGCGCCAATCGTTCTAAGGAAAGGTCTACCAAGAATAATAGGGCAAGAAAGATTGCAATCTATATCAAGAACGATAAAATCAACGGGCACCAAATTTCTATTTGCAACAATTAGAACATCATTGATCCTTCCCATTGGCTTTTTAATGGTGGAATCCGCAAGGTGCAAATTTAAAGAGCAATCATCAAGATCATGGAAACCTAGAATATCACATAGAGTTTTCGGAATCGTGGAAACACTAGCACCCAAATCACACAAAGCAAAACACTCATAATCTTTAATTTAAATCTTTATAGTAGGTTCCCACTCATCATTAAGCTTTCTAGGTATAGAAACTTCCAAATTAAGTTTTTCATCATAAGATTGCATCAAGGCATCAACGATATGTTTGGTAAAAGCTTTATTTTGACTATAAGCATGTGGAGAATTAACAACGGATTGCAACAAGGAAATACAATCTTCTAAAGAACAATTATCATAATCAAGCTCCTTGAAATATGAGATAGTGGGTTCAATGCTATTTAAAGTCATGGCCTCTCCAATCCTACTTTTACCAAATTTAGCATTAAGATCTAAAAACTCCGAATTCTTGGGACGCCTTCTAAATAAAGTTGACTCATCTCCAGTCCCATTATTATCAAGATTCATATCACAAAACAAAGATCTAATAGGGGATGCATCAATAACTTTAAGATATTCATCATTATTTTCATGTAAACTAGAAGAACATGCTTTTATAAAGCTATCTTTTTTAGCACGCAATCTAGCGGTTCTTTCCTTACACTCATCAATGGAAATTCTCATTGCTTTGAGAGACTCATTGATATCATGCTTACGAGAAGAAGATCTAATTTTAAGAGAATCAACATCAAGCGAAAGTCTATCAACGTTCCTAGCCAAATCATCAACTTGGAGCAATTTTTCTTCAAGCAAAGCATTAAAATTCTTTTGAAAAATCATAAATTCTTTCACACTATTCTCAAAATCAGAGGGCATCTTATTAAAATTACCATAAGAATTATTGTAGGAATTTCCATGATTATTAGAGGAATTACTAGGGAACGGTCTACCATTAAAGTTTCCTCTATAGGCATTGTTTCCAAAACTATTCCTACCAACAAAATTCACATCCATAGATTCATTATTACTCTCAATCAAAGTAGACAAAGGTATATCATTGGGATCAAGAGGAGTATTTTTAGTAGCAAACAACTTCATAAGTTTATCCATCTTTCCACTCAAAACATTAATTTCTTCTATAGCATGCACTTTTTTACTAGAAGATCTTTCGGTGTGCCATTGAGAATAATTAGCCATAATATTATCAAGAAGTTTTGTAGCATCTCCTAAAGTGATTTCCATAAACGTGCCTCCGGCGTCCGAATCTAAAAGATTTCTAGAAGCAAAGTTCAAACCGGCATAAAGTTTTTGTATGATCATCCATAAATTCAAACCATGAGTAGGGCAATATTGAATCATCAATTTCATTCTTTCCCAAGATTGGGCAACATGCTCATGATCGAGTTGTTTAAAATTCATAATATCGTTCCTAAGAGTGATGATCTTAGCGGGAGGAAAATACTTAGAGATAAAAGCATCTTTGCACTTGTTCCAAGAATCAATACTATTTTTAGGCAAAGAAGAAAACCAAACTTTAGCACGATCTCTAAGTGAAAACGGAAATAACTTCAATTTGACAATATCGTTATCTGTATATTTCTTCTTTTGCATATCACACAAATCAACAAAATTGTTTAGATGAGTAGCGGCATCTTCACTAGGAAGGCCGGCGAATTGATCTTTCATAACAAGATTCAGCAAAGCAGTATTGATTTCACAAGACTCAACATCATTAAGAGGAGCAATTGGAGTACTAAGTAAATCATTATTATTGCTATTCAAGAAATCACACAATTTGGTATTATCTTGCGCCATGGCAACAAGTAATCTGACACACAAGAAAACAGAAAAAGGCAAGCGAAAGAAAGAGGAGAAGATTGGGAAAGAGAGGGCAAATAAAACGGCAAGGGTGAAGTGGGGGAGAGGAAAACGAGAGGCAAGTGGCAAATAATGTAAATGTGAGGGAGATGAGTTTGTGATGGGTAATTGGTATGTCTTGACTTGACCGAAGACCTCCCCGGCAACGGCGCCAGAAATCCTTCTTGCTACGTCTTGAGCTTGCGTTGGTTTTCCTTGAAGAGGAAAGGGTGATGCAGCACAATAGCGTAAGTATTTCCCTCAGTTTTTGAGAACCAAGGTAACAATCCAGTAGGAGGCTCCTCAACAAGTCCCACGAACCTACATAAACAAACAAAGAACTCGCAACCGACGAGATAAAGGGGTTGTCAATCCCTTCATGGCCACTTGCGAAAGTGAGATCTGATAGACATAAAGTGATAAGATAAATATATTTTTGGTATTTTATAATAAAGATGCAGAAAGTAAAGATGCAAATAAAAGTAGATTGGAAGCAAATATGATAAGAGATAGACCTGGGGGCCATAGGTTTCACTAGAGGCTTCTCTCAAGAGCATAAGTATTACGGTGGGTGAACAAATTACTGTCGAGCAATTGATAGAAAAGCGAATAATTATGACGTTATCTAGGCATGCTCATGTATATAGGCATCACATCCGCAACAAGTAGACCGACTCCTGCATGCATCTACTACTATTACTCCACACATCGACCGCTATCCAGCATGCATCTAGAGTATTAAGTTCATAAGAACAGAGTAACACATTAAGCAAGATGACATGATGTAGAGGGATAAACTCAAGCAATATGATATAAACCCCATCTTTTTATCCTCGATGGCAACAATACAATACATGTCTTGCAACCCTTTCTGTCACTGGGTAAGAACACCGCAAGATTGAACCCAAAGCTAAGCACTTCTCCCATGGCAAGAAAGATCAATCTAGTAGGCCAAACCAAACCGATAATTCGAAGAGACTTGCAAAGATAACTCAATCATACATAAAGGAATTCAGAGAAGATTCAATTATTATCCATAGATAAATCTGATCATAAACCCACAATTCATCGGATCTCGACAAACACACCACAAAAAGAGATTACATCGAATAGATCTCCACAAGAGAGGGAAAGAACATTGTATTGAGATCCAAAAAGAGAGAAGAAGCCATCTAGCTAATAACTATGGACCCGAAGGTCTGTGGTAAACTACTCACAACTCATCGAAAGGGCTATGGTGTTGATGTAGAAGCCCTCCGTGGTGGATTCCCCCTCCGGCAGAACGCCATCGACGGCTCCAAGATGGGATCTCGCGGATACAGAAGGTTACAATGGCGGAAATATTTCTTTGGTGGATCCCTGTATGTTTTCGGGGTACGTAGGCTTATATAGGAGGAAGAAGTACGTCGGTGGACGCCCGAGGGGCCCACGAGACAGGGGGCGTGCCCTATAGGGGGGGCGCCCTCCTATCTCGTGGAAGCTTTGGCTGCTTCTTGACTTGCACTCCAAGTCCTATGGATCACGTTCGTTCCAAAAATCACGCTCCCGAAGGTTTCATTCCGTTTGGACTCCGTTTGATATTCCTTTTCTTCGAAATACTAAAATAGGCAAAAAAAACAGCAATACGGGCTTGGCCTCCGGTTAGTAGGTTAGTCCCAAAAATGATATAAATGTGTAAAATAAAGCCCATAAACATCCAAAACAGGTAATATCATAGCATGGAACAATCAAAAATTATAGATACGTTGGAGACGTATCAGTTATCGATAATTTTAGTGTTTGCAGAGAATACCTTACTGAAAACCGCTTGTCATTTCCTTCTGCTCCTCGTTGGATTCGACACTCTTACTTATCAAAAGGACTAGATAGATCCCCTATACTTGTGGGTCATCAAGACTCTTTTCTGGCGTCGTTGCTGGGGAGTGAAGCGCCTTTGGTAAGGAAAAATTTATATAGTGTGCTGAAATTTACTGTCACTTGTTATTATGGAAAATAATCCTTTGAGGGGCTTGTTCGGGGTATCTTCACCCCGACTAGAAGAGCAAAGAGTTTCTCCTCAACCTACTGAACCTATTGCAAATATTTACTTTTGGAATTCCTTCAGGTATGATAGAGAAACTGCTAGCTAATCCCTATACAGGAGATGGAACATTACATCTTGATATGCACCTAATCTATGTGGATGAAGTTTGTGGATTATTTAAGCTTGCAGGTATGCCCGAGGATGTTATCAAGAAGAAGGTCTTCCCTTTATCTTTGAAGGGAAATACATTGACATGGTTTAGGCTATGTGATGATATTGGATCATGGAACTACAACCGATTGAAATTGCCATTTCATCAGAAGTTTTATCCTATGCATCTGGTTCATCATGATCGTAATTATATATATAATTTTTGGCCTCACGAAGGAGAAAGTATCGCTCAAGCTCGGGGGAGGCTTAAGTCAATGTTATATTCATGCCCCAATCATGAGCTCTCAAGAGAAATTAGTATTCAAAAAAATTATGCTCGGCTTTCTCTCAATAATCGCTCCATGCTCGATACTTCTTGTACTGGTTCTTTTATGATGAAGACTGTTGAATTTAGATGGGATTTATTGGAAAGAATTAAATGCAACTCTGAAGATTGGGAACTCAACGAAGGTAAGGAGTCAGGTATAACACCTAAGTTTGATTGTGTTAAATCTTTTATGGATACCGATGCTTTTCGTGAATTTAGCACTAAATATGGACTTGACTCTGAGATAGTAGCTTCTTTCTGTGAATCATTTGCTACTCATGTTGATCTCCCTAAGGAGAAGTGGTTTAAATATCATCCTCCCATTAAAGTGAAAGTAGTAGAACCTATTAAAGTTGAAGAAAAACTATTACTTATAATGTTGATCCTATTGTTCCTACTTCTTATATTGAGAAACCACCTTTTCCTGTTAGAATAAAGGATCATGCTAAAGCTTCAGCTGTGGTTCGTAAAAGTAATGCTAGAACACCTACACCCCCTGAGCAAATTAAAGTTGAACCTAGTATTGCTATGGTTAAAGATCTCTTGGTCGATAATATTGATGGGCATGTTATTTACTTCTGTGATGAAGCTGCTAGAATTGCTAGACCCGATACTAAAAATAAACATAGACCTGTAGTTGGCATGCTTGTTGTTTCAGTTAAAATAGGATATCATTTTTATCATGGCTTATGTGATATGGGTGCGAGTGTGAGTGCAATACCTTATACTTTATATAAAGAATTTATGCATGATATTGCACGTGCTGAAATAGAAGATATTGATGTTACTATTAAGCTTGCTAATGGAGATACTATTTCACCAATTGGGATTGATAGAGATGTTGAAGTCTTGTGTGGGAAAGTTAAATATCCTGCTGATTTTCTTGTTCTTCCTTCCCCACAAGATGACTTTGTCCCATTATATTTGGTAGACCCTTCTTGAATAATGTCAATGCTAGGATAGATTGCGAAAAAGATAGTGTCACTGTTGGTTTAGGGGATATGTCTCATGACTTTAATTTTGCTAAATTTTGTAGACAACCTCATGATAAAGAATTGCCTAGTAAAGATGAAATTATTGGTCTTGCTTCTATTGTCGTGCCTCCTAATGATCCTTTAGAACAACATTTGCTAGACCATGAAAATGATATGTTTATGAATGAAAGAACGGAGATAGATGAAGTATTCTTTAAACATGGACCTATTTTGAAACACAACTTGCATGTTGAAATCCTAGAGGATCCTCCTCCACCCAAGGGAGATCCCGTGTTTGAGCTTAAACAATTACCTGATACTTTGAAATATGCTTACCTTGATGAAAAGAAGATACATCCTGTTATTATTAGTTCTAACATCTCAGAGCATGAAGAAGAAAAATTATTGAAAACTCTGAAGAAGCATCGTGCTGCTATTCCATATACTCTTGATGATCTTAAGGGCATTAGTCCCACTTTATGCCAGCATAAAATAAAATTGGAGAAAGATGCTAAACCAGTTGTTGATCACCAACGACGGTTAAATCCTAAAATGAAAGAAGTGGTAAGAAATGAAATACTAAAGCTTCTGGAGGCAGGTATAATTTATCCTGTTGCTGATAGTCAATGGGTAAGTCGTGTCCATTATGTCCCTAAGAAGGGAGGTATTACTGTTGTTCCTAATGATAAAGATGAATTGATCCCACAAAGAATTGTTACAGGTTATAGAATGGTAATTGATTTCCGCAAATTAAATAAAGCTACTAAAAAAGATCATTACCATCTACCTTTTATTGATCAAATGCTAGAAAGATTATCCAAACATACTCATTTTTGCTTTCTACATGGTTATTCTGGTTTCTCTCAAATACCCGTGTCAAAAGAGGATCAGGAAAAGACCACTTTTACTTGCCCTTTCGGTACCTTTTCTTGTAGACGTATGCCTTCTGGTTTATGTAATGCACCTGCTACCTTTCAAAGATGTATGACTGCTATATTCTCTAACTTTTTTGAAAAGATTGTTGAGGTTTTCATGGATCATTTCTCCGTATATGGAACTTCTTTTGATGATTGCTTAAGCAACCTTGATCGAGTTTTGCAGAGATGTGAAGAAACTAATCTTGTCTTGAATTGAGAGAAGTGCCACTTTATGGTTAATGAAGGTATTGTCTTGGGGCATAAAATTTCTGAAAGAGGTATTGAAGTTGATAAAGCAAAAGTTGATGCTATTGAAAAGACGTCGTGTCCTAAGGACATCAAAGGTATAAGAAGTTTCCTTGGTCATGTCAGTTTTTATAGGAGGTTCATTAAAGACTTCTCTAAAATCTCTAGGCCTCTGACTAATCTCTTACAAAAAGATGTTCCTTTTGTCTTTGATGATGATTGTGTAGAAGCATTTAAAATACTTAAGAAAGCCTTGATTTCTACACCTATTCTCCAGCCACTCGATTGGAATTTACCCTTTGAAATCATGTGTGATGCTAGTGATTATGTTGTAGATGCCGTTCTAGGACAAAGAGTTGATAAGAAATTAAATGTTATCCAATATGCTAGTAAAACTCTAGATAGTGCCCAGAGAAATTATGCTACTACTGAAAAAGAATTTTTAGCAGTTGTATTTGCTTGTGATAAGTTCAGACCTTATATTGTTAATTCCAAAGTAACTGTTCACATTGATCATGTTGCTATTAAATACCTTATGGAAAAGAAAGATGCTAAACCTAGACTCATTAGATGGGTTCTCTTGCTACAAGAATTTTATTTGCATATTATTGATAGAAAGGGAGATGAGAACCCCGTTGCAGACAACTTATCTAGGTTAGAAAATGTTCTTGATGACCCACTACATATTGATGATAGTTTTCCTGATGAACAATTAGCTGTCATAAATGCTTCTTGTATTGCTCCATGGTATGCCGACTATGCTAATTACATTGTTGCTAAAGTTATACTGCCTAGTTTCGCATACCAGGAAAAGAAAAAGTTTTTTTATGATTTAAGACATTACTTTTGGGATGACCCACACCTCTATAAAGAAGGAGTAGATGGTGTTATTAGACGTTGTGTACCTGAGCATGAACAGGAACAGATCATCCGCAAGTGTCACTCCGAGGCATATGGAGGACACCACACTGGAGATAGAACTGCACATAAGGTATTGCAATCCGGTTTTTATTGGCTTACTCTCTTCAAAGATGCCCGTAAGTTTGTCTTGTATTGTGATGAATGTCAAATAATTGGTAATATTAGTAGACGTCAAGAAATGCCTATGAACTATTCACTTGTTATTGAACCATTTGATGTTTGGGGCTTTGATTATATGTGACCTTTTCCTTCCTCTAATGGGTATACACATATTTTAGTTGTTGTTGATTATGTTACTAAGTGGGTAGAAGCTATTCTAACTAGTAGTGCTGATCATAACACCTCTATTAAGATGCTTAAAGAAGTTATTTTTTCGAGGTTTGGAGTCCCTTGATATTTAATGACTGATGGTGGTTCACATTTTATTCATGGTGCTTTTCATAAAATGCTTGCTAAGTATGATGTTAATCATAGAATTGCATCTCCATACCATCCACAGTCTAGTGGTCAAGTAGAATTGAGTAATAGAGAGATTGAATTGATCTTGCAAAAGACTGTTCATAGATCTAGAAAGAATTGGTCCAAGAAACTTGATGATGCATTATGGGTCTATAGAACTGCATGTAAAAATCCTATGGGTATGTCTCTGTATAAAATGGTTTATGGAAAAGCTTGTCACTTACCTCTCGAACTAGAACATAAGGCATATTGGGCCATTAAAGAGCTCAATTATGATTTCAAACTTGCCGGTGAGAAGAGGCTTTTTGACATTAGCTCACTTGATGAATGGAGAACCCAGGCCTATGAGAATGCCAAACTGCTTAAAGAAAAAAGTTAAAAGATGGCATGACAAGAGGATACAAAAGCATGAGTTTAATGTGGGTGATTATGTTTTGCTATACAACTCTCGTTTAAGATTTTTTGCAGGAAAACTTCTCTCCAAATGGGAAGGTCCTTATGTTATCGAGGAGGTCTATCGTTCCGGTGCCATAAAAATCAACAACGCCGAAGGCACAAATCCGAAGGTGGTGAACGGTCAAATAATCAAACAATATATATCAGGTAATCCCATAAATGTTGAAACCAATGTTATTGATACCGTAACCCCGGAGGAGTACATAAGGGGCACTTTCCAGAACGTTCCAGACTTTGAAAAGGAATAGGTATGTGGTACGGTAAGTAAACCGACTCCAAAACTGTTCAAACAACAATTTTTCTCCGTTTTGGAATATTTAAAAAATTAGGAAAATAAGTAGTCCGAAGGAGACATGAGGCATCCACGAAGGTGGAGGGCGCGCCCTACCCCCTGGGCGCGCCCTTGCCTCGTGGACACCTCGTGTGCCCTCTAGACTCCGTTTGCTTGCACGATACTTCTTTTGGTCGGTAAAAATTCATTATATAATCTCCCGAAGGTTTTGACCACCGTACCACGACGAAATCCTCTGTTTTTGTTTTGAGCTGTTTTCTGCCAGAGTTTGTCAAGGTCAGGCATCATGTCGTCCCCCTCCTCCAACAACATGGACGAAGATGCTTGGCTAATGAAGATAGAGACAAAGCGAGAAGAAATCAGGAAAATCAAGGAAGGTTACAAGATCAAGGAAGCCGTAGAGGAGAAAGTCCCGACAGTAGAAGAAGAAGGCTTCTTTCAACCTTATTACAATCATCTCACCCCTACTGAAACTGAAGCTTTCAAGATGATTGAGCTAGCTCGCATACAAAACAAGTATCTCACACATGAAAATATTTTGTTGCAAGAGCATATCACCGCACTCAAGGGCATTATCCACAAGTTGGAGGATCTCCCACGCTCGATGTGTGACACCCCGTCATCAACAACTCGGGTAAAGTCTATTTTAAACCTTGAATTTGTATGGCTCGTCGGAAATGAACCCCAACCTCTCAATCCCTGAAATCGGCACCCTGTACTCATGGATCCCAGTCCAATCTCAACCCTGTACCGGTTTAGATCAGATGATACACCTGAAAAACAAATAATCCCACCGAAATAAGTCTCTAGTCTCACTGACTAGGTATTGGTACCTTCTCCCCACAAATGGCGCTATGGATCTCGAGAGCGGCAGCCATGCATCGGTGTGGCTGTCTTCAGCTCATTGACGCAGTCATCCCAACCAGACTAATCGTTCGGAGAAGCACTATGGAGTTGAGTTGACAAACGCAGAACGTCTCGCATGATACTGCGCATGGTGCACCACCATGCATGGACCGGACACTCCTCCTCTAGCTCCGACTGTTTACTTTCCGGCCATTCGCATTCCTACTCAAGTTCCGCATGAAGATGCGCATGTACATGGTCATGGATAGCTTGATGCCTTGTTCGATTCCTATACAAGAACACACTAGCTACTACGTCTACATGAGCCTAGCTTGATCGATTAGATTGATCTCTTCTGGACACACGCACGCGAAACCTCGATCGGACGCACGAGTTGCAACATATAGTGTGACTGCGTGAGACCCCTCTTGGTAGATGCGGACACGAGTAGAACATGGATTGACTTAGCTGGAGAAATATTGGGGAACAAAATGAAGCTGACATGTACTGGACCCGCCTAGTTAATGGGATTAGTGATGAACTCAGCCGGGATTGATTCTTTCCCAGTGTGCCAAACAGGTGTAGGGTTAAGATTGATCGGGATCCGTAAGTACAGGGTACCGATTTCAGGGATTGATAGGTTGGGGTTCATTTCAGACGAGACGTACAAATTCAAGGTTTAAAATAGACTTCACCCTCAACAACTCCATCAACTAGTTGCATGTCTGTCAATGGAACCGGTCTCATGAACGTGGTCATGTAAGGTTGGTCCGGGCCGCTTCATCCAACAATACCGCCAAATCAAAATAATACATTGGTGGTAAGCAGTATGACGATCACCGCCCATAACTCTTTTGTGTTCTACTGATGCATATCATCTATGCATAGACCTGGCTCTGATACCACTGTTGGGAAACATAGCATGCAATTTCAAAAAAAATCCTACGCTCACGCAGGATCTATCTAGGAGATGCATAGCAACGAGAGGGGGAGAGTGTGTCCACGTACCCTCGTAGACCGAAAGCGGAAGCGTTAGACAACACGGTTGATGTAGTCGAACTTCTTCTAGCTCCGACCGATCAAGTACCGAACGTACGACACCTCCGAGTTCTGCACACGTTCAACTCGATGACGTTCCTTGCCCTCTTGATCCAGCAAGGTGTTGAGGAAGTAGATGAGTTCCGTCAGCACGACAGTATGGTGACGGTGATGGTGAAGTGATCCGCGCAGGGCTTCGCCTAAGCACCGCGACAATATGACCGAGGGTGTAAATTGTGGAGGGGGGGGGGGGCGCCGCACATGGCTAACAGTTGTTATTCTATGTTGTAGGTGCCCCCTCCCCACATATATATAGGTTGGAGGGGAGGAGAGGCATCCAAGGGGGCGCTCCAAGTAGGAGGAATCCTACTTGGGGTCCTCTCCCAATTCTGCCAACCCCCCCTCTCCTATTCCTATTCGGAGTAGGAAGGGAAGAGGGGGAAGGGGGAATCCTATTCGCTTTTTCCTTTCCTCCTTCCCCTTTCCTTCTCCAATTTGGCCAGCCCATATGGGGGGGGGGGGTGTGCACCAACCCCTTTGTGGCTGGTGTGTTTCCCCTCTTGGCCCATAAGGCCCATATCTTTTGCCGGGGGTGCCCGGAACCCCTTCCGGTGACCCGATAAGTACCGGATGCTTCCCGAAACACTTCTAGTGCCCAAATACCATCGTCCTATATACCAATCTCTACCTCTCGACCATTTTGAGACTCCTCGTCATGTTCGTGATCTAATCCGGGACTCCGAACAATATTCGGTCACCAAATCACATAACTCATATAATACAATATCGTCATCGAACGTTAAGCGTGCGGACCCTATGGGTTCGAGAACTATGTAGACATGACCGAGACACCTCTCCGGTCAATAACCAATAGCATAGCCTGGATGCTCATATTGGCTCCCACATATTCTACGAAGATCTTTATCGGTCGAACCGTTATGACAACATACGTTATTCCTTTTGTCATCAGTATGTTACTTGCCCGAGATTCGATCGTCAGTATCTTCATACCTAGTTCAATCTCATTATTGGCAAGTCTCTTTACTCGTTCCGTAATACATCATCCTGTAACTAACTCATTAGTCACTTTGCTTGTAAGGCGTTTTATGATGTGTATTACCGAGAGGGCCCAGAGATACATCTCCGATACTCGGAGTGACAAATCCTAATCTCGATCTATGCCAACCCAACAAACACCTTCGGAGATACCTCTAGAGCATCTTTATAATCATCCAGTTATGTTGTGACATTTGATAGCACACAAGGCATTCCTTCGGTATCCGGGAGTTGCATAATCTCATAGTCGGAGGAATATGTATTTGACATGAAGAAAGTAATAGCAATAAAACTGAATGACCAATATGCTATGCTAACGGATGGGTCTTGTCCATCACATCATTCTCCTAATGATGTGGTCCCGTTCATCAAATGACAACACATGTCTATGGTTAGGAAACTTAACCATCTTTGATTAACGAGCTAGTCTAGTAGAGGCTCACTAGGGACATGGTGTTTTGTCTATGTATCCACACATGTATCAATTTTCCGGTTAATACAATTCTAGCATGAATAATAAAAAAATATCATGAAATAAAAGAAATATAAAACAACAACTTTATTATTGCCTCTAGGGCATATTTTCTTGAGACACGTCTCAAACATGTCTACTTTTCCAAACACTTTTGCTCTTGTTTTGGACTCTAATTTGCATGGTTTGAATGAAACTAACCCGGACTGGCGATGTTTTCAGCAAAACTACCTTGATGTTATTTTTGTGCATAAATAAAAGTTCGTGGACTGACGCTCTCTCCCGGACACGGTTTTAATGAAACTACCCAGACTGGCGCTCTCTCCCCTCTCTCTTGGTGGCGCTGGAACGCCGCCAAGACATTCATTGTGATGGCAACAATACAAATACAAATAAACCCCATCGTTTTCCCCTTAATGGCAACAATACAAATACGTGGCATGTCCCCTTCTGTCACTAGGATTGAGCACCGCAAGATTGAACCCATTACAAAGCACCTCTCCCATTGCAAAATAAATCAATCTAGTTGACCAAACCAAACAGATAGACCAGAGAGAAATACAAAGCTATAACAATGCATATAAGAATTCAGAAAATACTCAAATATCTCTCATGAATAATCTGATCATAAACCCACAATTCGTCGAATCCTAACAAACACACCACAAAATAAGATTACATCGAATATATCTTGAAGAATATCGAGGAGAACATTGTATTGAAGATCAAAGAGAGAGAAGAAGACATCTAGCTACTAGCTATGGACCCCTAGGTTTGTGGTAAACTACTCACACATCATTGAGAGAGTGCAAGGTTGATGTAGAGGCCCTCCGGCAGAGTACCGGAAAAGGCCTCCAGATGGGTTCGCGGAAGAACAGAAACTTGCAGCAGTGGAATAAGTATTTTGGTTGGCTCTCTAATGGTTTTCCGATTTTATAGAATTTATAGAGGTGGAATTAGGTCAGACGGAGCCACTAGGGACCCACCAAGGTACTAGGGCACAACCCCCCAGGGCGCACCCTAGTGCCTTGGCGTCTACTCGTTTGCCTTCTGGTATCCTCCCGAAGCTTCTAGGGTCTATCTTATCCAGAAAAAATCGTCAAAAAGTTTTGTGGCATTTGAACTTCATTTGGTACTGATTTTTTGGAAAACCAAAAATAGGTAAAAAAAATAGCAACTGGCACTTGGCACCGGGTTAATAGGTTAGTCCCAAAAAATGATATATAATTGCATCTAAAACATCAAAGATTGATACTATAATAGCATGGCACAATAAAAAATTATAGATATGTTGGAGACGTATCAATAGCCTACTATTCTTTAAGACCACTATTGAACAAGCGCAAAAGATCAATGAAGTTCTGGTCACGTTCCAAAAATGTTCTAGCCGGGCACGACACGACCATGGGCACATCCGTGTTGCTTTTCGGCCTTTTAGGTGACGATGCAGAAACCCGTCAGATCCCTCGGTAAGGTACCTACCATAGCTGGATGTCAAAAATTGGAGGTCAAACCGGAAATTTACCCAGGTTTAGGCCTCCATGTTGGAGTAATACCCTATGTCCCGCTTGTGTTTGTTATTGATGATGGGTATACCTCAAGTGAGGGATTACAAAGAAATGTATGAGTCGGTCAAGAGTTGTTTCTACCAGTGAGTAGATGGGAATGAGAGCTTCCTCCTAGCCTCCCCTTATATACACTATGGAGGATAGGGTTTTACATGGAGAGATGCGATCTAGATTGCCACCGTCGTTATCTTGGAGATCAAGATGATCCAGGGCTCTTCCTGTTGTCGGGTATAAGGTGGGCCTCGTGGGCCTACCGGCAGGCTTGCTGCCGGGCTCCTTGCTGATGAGGCACCTCCAGTGTATGACAACGTCACTCGGTCTTTTGTTTATTAAAATCTAGAAAAAACAAAAAATAGGACAAAACTAGAGAAAACCTAAAAAATAAGAAAAAATACAGGAAAATCTAAAAAAGGAAAAACAGAAAAATCTAACTAATGTTTTAACAAAGATATAGAAAAATATGAAAGTGCGAGGGGGGCCGCTGCACTGCACTGGGCCCGAACCGTGTCATGTCGTCCCACAATTAAAAAGGTCCTGTTGTGCCGGGCCCTTACCTTTGGGCCATCCTTCTTCCATAGCGGGCCAAAGGCCAGCCTGGCCCTTTTAGTTGCGTGTCGTGCCGGGCAGGCTGGCCCGCATGGCATGGCCCATATGGCCAGGGTTGCGTCACATGGTCAGGTCAAGCCAAGATCGGTGGAGTCACACCTCACCAGAGACCAGACCTGACCGCAATTCTTCCCATCGCTGGACCTCCACCAGAGCTACCTACCCACGCCGGCCGCCCCGCCGACTATACTCCGGCTGCCGCCGCCGTCGCCACCACGCTCCTACACAGACGCCGCTCCGAGCGCCTCCCCTCCAAACGCGCCGTATTAGCCCCTGCTCTTACAACGGAGGCCTACAGCTGCCGCCGTGCCGTACGCCCGTACCTTAGCGGCGTCACCGCCGACGCCTCAACCCCCATCCCGCATCCACCCATCCCCACGAAGCACGACGGCCTCTCAGGCGCGGTGCCGCCTTCGCCGTTCCCGTTCTTCCTCGTCGGGGCATCGCGTTCCCGCTGCCCCCACCCCGTCCGCAGTGTTCACCCATTTCGTCTTGAGGTACGACGTTGTTTCCATCCAGCGGTTAGTTAAATATAAATCCCACTGAACACATCATCTAGATCCGCCCCCGCCGGAAGTTGAGCGGTGGATGGAACCGAGCAAGTAGGTGGTAACAAGTTTGGGATATGTCTTTCTTGCATCTGCTGCCCACGAGGTTCCTTCCTCTTTAAAATGAGATGCTGTATTGAGTTCATTGCGCTACTATTAAACATATCCTTATCTTTTCTTCTGACAATTGAACCTCAAAGGTGACTTTTCTCGATTTGCAACTCAATTGTTGTGTGCACCCCTGTTGGCTTAAAATTAACAAATGGCCCAATTTGCACCTGATGGCAGTCTGTTCAACTTGCTCTGGTCGATTCACGAGCAACATTTTCCAATCTGACAAATGGCAGTTTCCTGAATGCGTTTGTATGAACAATTGAAATTTTTAGGACATAGTTTATACACTCTAGGTAAAATTATGATCCCGTTATTGCTGTTTTTACTTGTAGTGGTAATGATTATTTTTTATGACATTTAATATTTTGATTGCCAGATACTAGTTTTGATATGGTGTTGTAATGACAAATTTGTTCCCCATCGGTGATTCACAGGGTACAACATGCCATTTTTGATGATTTATGGCGCCAATGACCGCACTTAGCCTTTTCTTATTCTACAGATCAGCAGATGGCTAGTAGCTCCAATGGCCATTGTCCAGCTAATGGTGCAAAAGTTCTTCCTGGAAGGGGGAAGAAGAATCAGGAGGTACTGATAGTTTGAACATCCCTGTCATGATTTGTTTCTACTGTAGATTGCATTTTAGAAAATGCATTGTTTGTTGGTATTGATATGATAGAGTAATAATTTGCATGATGGTATTGATACTGGACTATTCTCCCATTGATCGTTCTGATAATGGTATGTGGTGATGGTTCCTGTTGGCTAATATCCTGCATGGCTGCATGGTATTGAACTATTGATTGACGTGTTAAGATAAAATTGCTGGTTTGATTGAAGTTTAGGAAGATAGTATGTCTTCCTTTCAGTCAGTCGTAATTTTGCATGATTATGTTTCTTGAGGTCTAATGAGAATGTATTTTAAGCATTTCACGTGGCAGCATAACGATAAAAATGTATTGTTCAAACTTGAGTTTCTTTTTGGCTTCGCTTTGCTCTGTCCTAACCCAAGTCAGATAGGAATGCAATTTTTTTTTAAATATTCCATCCACAACTTTTTTGAATGGAGGTACCGTGTTATTGATTTGCTTTAACCCTTCACTGAGTTCATAGTTTTGTTAATGCAGAAATTACTGCTTGACAAAAATGCAGCTTCTAGGGCCTGTCAGAAGGACAGGCAATACATTGTGAAATTGGAAACTGAGCTGAGCAACTGCTATCAGGAAATTGGTATGCTCTAGGAATTATTCCATTTCTTGTTTGTCTGGCCATTGCAAACCTTATTACTTAAGCAGTCTTTGCTGATCGAAAGTGCAGACTATTTGCAGGATCAGTTAAATATCAGGAATGTTGAAGCAAACATCATGGGAGAGCATATTCACGGCCTTGAACTGAAGCTAACTGAACTGGAGAAATTTCCTGAAAGAGTGAGAGTTATGGACAATGATCTGATGCGGTCTGATTCTCAGTGCTGGCTTCTGATGGAAGAAGTCCAATGTAAAGAAGAGGAGCTGCAAAAGGCAGCCTCACAAATAGAGAAGCTTGAAAGCGCAACTTTAGATATGCAATGTGAAATTGAGAGTTTAAAACTTGATTTGACTACGATTGAGCAAAGACTGTTTGATGCTGAGAGCTTTAGCCAGCATACTGCTGAGTACAAAGTTAGAATAGAGAAGCAACTGAAAGAACATGAGCTCCAGCTGCAAGAGGCACGGAAGACTATTGATCATCTTGAGGTTGAGAATAAACAACTGAAAAAAGAGTACTTGCCTGGAAGAGCTCCTAAACAATCCTCTTCTACAGGCGTGGAGCAACTTGATAAAACAGTGGAGCATGATGGTCATGCAAACTATGAAAGAGGTCATGAAATTCTTGAAAAGATGGCGAAGCAAAATGAAGAACCTGAACATATAATTGAGCAGCTCAAGGTCAGAGTTTGTGTACTACTTGTACTTCAGCATTTTGGTATAAGTTCGTTCGAATACGCCATATGTAGTTTTGTACTACCAAACAAGTTCAGAAACAAATTGTTTTGAACATATCGCTATGGAATTTAGTTGCACTGCTAGTTGGGTAATCAAGGATCTGTCTGTTTTATTGATTGTGATTTCAGTATAACTTTCCCATTTCTGGTGAGATTTAAGTGTTGCTCTCCTTGTTAGGTAGAACTTCGAGAACAAAAACTGAAAGCAAAGGAGGATGCAGAAGATCTCACTCAAGAAATGGCTGAATTGAGGTACCAGATAACTGGCATGCTTGAGGAAGAATACAAGCGCCGGTCTTGCATTGAGCAAGCGGCTATTCAGCAAATTCAGCAGCTGGAGGTTCAGGTAGTGAAATATACTTTTTTATTTTGGTTCCAAACTGCACCAGTAAAAATATAGTTTCACATATAGCTCAAGCTGTTGCTCCATAAGACCATTATTTGAATTTTGAATCTAATCGCATGATTACAAATGAAATAGATACAATCTCTTAGTCTTGTCATATTGACAATCCCTCTATGTCTGATTTAATTTTGTTTTCTGATATTCATAACCAGGTCTCCAAAGAGCAAAGGAAATTGAGTGGAGCACTAAGACGACTGCAGGAATCGCATGAGCTAGCTGACACGCAAGCTACGGAGATTAAGAAACTGAAGGATGCTTTAGGGGTATGTGCATGTAGGTTATAGCATCCCACCAAAAATGAACTATTCTTCTGCTCGATACTAGTTGTTTCATGGTACTGATACACTATGTAGATGCCTCCATTGTAGAGATTGAACTCTGCAATGAACCTCGGGAGGGTTTGCAAATCTTGCTCTTGCGGGTTCTGTCCAATGCTGGTAGAGTTGTCTAATTGCTCGATTGAGGGGTCGCTTGACCTCAGATCTTCCGATGCTAGCAACGTTGAAGAAACACCAGAGAACCAAGCGCTAGTAGAGTGGCATCCTGATGAAGCTTCAGATGGTGCCACAGTAAATAATGTAGGATGCTAGATGCAGCTGCACTCTTGTGTGCAGTTGCTGTATATAATTCTTTGTGCCACTGTTGTTTGTAGATGCATTTGTAACTTGTAAAAACTTGATATTTATCGTGTCAGATTCAGCCTCAGGACTCACAAGGATGTTACACGTATTAGCATACACAGATTTGCTAAATGAGAATGTTGTAAGTGGCATGAGTTTGGTGCGTACACGTGGTTTGTATGAGAGCCATTTATCTGCAATAGGTTTGGAAACATATTCCAGGATTAGAAAAGAAATGGCGAACTATTTCCTTGTGAAATAAGTCCACTTGGGGTCAGGTCCTAAACTTGCATATTTCTAGATTTTTTTTTGGCCTTTTTGATGATGTTTGATGCTCATATGGGCATGAACAAATCGTAGGAGTGATCGAATAATGCAGGATTTTTTTTTACAATGTTACCTTAACAAGCAAGTAATAATGATCTAAAAATAGCTTAACAGGCAAGTACGCCATAAATTTATATATTGTACTATAAAAAGAAGCTTAACAAGCAAGTTTGCCCTAAACTTGCAGACATTCCAATGGTAAGAATTTAGTTTCAGTTATCCCACAAAAGAAAAACAATTTAGTTCCAGTTATTACAGGACGAAGTCATATGGCCAGAACATACGCCGGGTAACCAGAGGGGATTATAAAAATGCGATTTGCGAGGCAAGAAGGATGTCTGTCATCTGCAACTGTCCTGGAAGAAAAGGACATCCTCCTTGCCTCCAACTCCAGTTCTGCCGCCCAGCCCAGGAAGAAGCAGGCGGCCGGCAACCTCTCCGCACCCTCGTCGCGCGCCTCCTCTCCTCTCAGGTTCGATCCATTCCTTCCTTCCATCTCTCTCAACTCATCGGAACTCCACCACCCCAGGATGCGGCTCTTGCCTACCTCAGTTCGTTCCTCTTGCCGGTCTTCTTCCGGCGACGGCGACCCTCGCACGGCGGTTTCTCGACCCCGGTTTCGTCAGGCGGAACGAGGCGACGTGGGATCCCAGGCCGTTATTCGTGTCGTTCGTGTCACGACTGATCTTGGGTTTCGGTCTCTGAAGACATGGTCGGTCTTCAGGATTTTTGCAGGGATGTTGTGCGATCGTCGTGCAAGCCCGTTCTTGTGCAATGTTACCTGGTCTATAACTATATATACTGGTCAAAATCATAGCACCCCTGTAAAGAAATATAAGGGCGTTTAGATCACTACTTATATTTCCTTACGGAGGGAGTACAGGTGTAGAACAAAGTCACGCGTTTTAACTAAGCATTTACCCTTTTTCTTGGAATGTTGTAGATAGATGCAACTGATTTTGATTTTCGAAACATTTCAGGTATATAGCAAATCGACCTGCATCCACTATTTGTACTGAGATTAAATTGAAACTTCTGAATTTCCTAAGAATGAGAATATCCACATGGTCTCACAGATTTGAATTTCCAGTACTTTTTGCTGTTTCATAGGTTTCATTCAGCGACGTTTCTTAGTTTCAGGCTTTCAGCTTTCTACTGCTCCCATGCCAATTATGAATTAGACGTGGAGTTCACCACTTTTATCTCCAGTAAACACAGCCCAGTATTCCTTTCTTCAGTCTACTTTACATTCTACTCCCTCCGTCCCATAATATAAGAACGTTTTTCACACTAGTTTAGTGTTAAAAACGTTCTTATATTTTGGGACAGAGGGAGTAACTAATTAAGTTGTCGCTACGAACAGGAAAGATGCCCGTGTCAAGCGTCGCAAAACCTTCGTCAGCTAAACCAAATCCATTCGATTCCGACTCAGACTCTGAATTTACCTCGAGGCCTGCAAGAGCATCATCTTCCAACTCAGTTGATCCTGGTACCAATGGCCGATGCAAGAATGGCTTCCGCGATTCAGGCGGGTTCGACAACCAATCCGTGCAAGAGCTGGAGAGCTATGTTGCATACAAGGCCGAGGAGACCACTCAGAAAGTGAACGTCTGCCTTCGGCTCGCTGAAAACATCAAGGAGGATGCTACCAACACTCTGATCGCCTTGCACAAGCAGGGTGAACAGATGAATAGGACCCATGAAACTGCTGCGAACATTGATCAGGACCTTAGCAGGGTAAGCTTGAAGCCGGCAGTTTCTTTTGTACTTATTACTTGTGTTTGAGCTCTTGTTTTTTTTTTCCTTCTCAGAGTGAGACACTTCTGGGAAGCCTTGGAGGGTTCTTCTCAAAAACCTGGAAGCCCAAGAAAACCAGGCAAATAAAGGGACCAGCAGTTATCTCGAGAGGTATGCCTTTTCATTGGGCTCAATCCATGTTGACTCTGAGTGTTCTCTTTTTCCTGACATTGTTACTTATTGAAATAGATGATCCCTTCAAAAGAAGGGCTAACCACCTAGAGCAGAGAGAAAAATTAGGATTGTCTTCAAGCCCCAGAGGGAAGTCGAATCCTCAGACGTATTCTGATCCTACCAACGCCATGGAGAAGGTTCAGGTTTGTGTTGGTGTTGGGATCCATGCAGCATAAATTGGACCTAATGACTAATCGCAAACCATTTTGTTTGGCAGGTGGAGAAAGATAAGCAAGACAATGCCCTTTCTGATCTTAGCGATGTCCTGGGACAGCTCAAGGGCATGGCTCTCGATATGGGCTCAGAAATCGATAGGTACGTGCTTCGTCGACTTCAATTCACCATATCTTATTTCATTAGCCAACAGGGTGAGGATTCTGCCTGAAAAAATCGCACCCAAGTTAAAAAGCATTCTCACCCTGTTGTCAAACACTATATTACTTCGATGAAATGGCCATGGAATTGTACAGTCCTTTCCTGGTTTGTTTATCAGTGGGTTTCGAACAATGTTTTGCATTCAACACGTCTCACTGCCTTTTAAGCGCTTACAGGAAAAAAATTTGGAGATTGCTCACCAAGTTGATGCTTTATACAGAACAGTAAATAATGAGTGCTCTTGATTGATTGGTGTTTGTTCAGCTTAACAAACTCCCAAGAAGTCTGACAATAAATTAATGAAACATCACATGTATATTTGTCTTATTTTACGAAATTCAACAGTGTCATGATTTTAAGCTAAATGGAAATATTTTTGTGTTTATGCTTGTGTGCACAAGTAACATTATGCATGTGTGGGTGTGGCCAAGTAACATTTTAGCGCTTAAAACATAACACTAGTGCAGATAGGGTCTTCGCACAAGGTCGAAATCGTGCAACACACATGGTTTCGCAAAACATGCCGTTAGGGTCTTTAAGGACAAAGAAAGAAAATAAACATAACACCATAATCTTGTGTTCCTAGTTACCTTTTACTGACCAAGAAAAAACAACTGTAAAGGAATCCTTTTATAGAATAGATAAAACAATCTTTTCAGATTGAAATGTACAATAAAACATTCCATTAGGACTTTTTCTTCTGTTTTGTGCTTGTGTATCCTGCTGAATGGTGTTGTATATACATACTGGAATGCAGGCAAAACAAAGCCATGGATGGTCTACAAGATGATGTGGAGGAACTCAACTCCAGGGTGAAAGGAGCCAACCAGCGTGCACGCCGTTTGCTTGGGAAATAATATTGCCTCGAAAATGTATGAGTGCAGTCTTGGTATATGAGGTTGCAGAATCAAAACATTGCTGCTGCTGCTTTGCTAAGCTTACTTTTGTAACTTCTCTTGGGAAGGAAAAGTTGCAAGTTGCAACATTGCTCCCAAAATACATATGAGGTGCACACATATATAATCATCTATTTTCCCTGGTTTGTGATCAACCAAATTGCTCAGAGATTTTGAAAGCAACATCAACTATCTGTATTTGTACAAAGATTAGTATTAACTAGCAAAAGAGCCCGTGTGTTGCAACGGGAGAGTAAATAACACATGTTCTTAACCCAATGACCATGACTCAAGACCCTAATGTGTTCACGTCCTTTATTTTCACATAGCATCATATTTGTGTTGTTGATGGTGGTCTGAGTGCTCACACAACGAAAGCGTGTTTGAATGCGGTCAGTTCTAAGGCGTCTCTCTCGCACGCACACTCGCGTGAAATAAAATAAGAAATATGTTATTTTTCCCCACGAGGTTTTTCACAGGTGTACATGCGTGGTTATCGATGTTTCCTTTCCTCTCTATCAGTAAGAAAGAAAAACGGATCGTACATTATAGATTAAGTTCACACCAAAATAATATTTTAGAAATATTTAACAGATAAAAATAGCATCATATTTAGATTGTACACATTTTTCTAACCAAGTTTCATATATAACATGTTAAAATCGGAATTACGGTTTAAAAGATATTGATGATTTTGTTTTAGATAAACTGTGGATTGATTAACCAAAAAGTTAGGGGGTTTTATGTTAAAACGAAAAATGAGTCGATTGAATTAAATATGGACAACGGGTTGATTACCTAAAATATTAGGTTTTTTTGAGAAAATGCAAAAAAAGGGTTCGGGAGTGACTTAAACGTGTACCACAGGTTTATTTATGGAAAATAGAGGGGCTTTTTTGCAAAATATATGACGGACGATCCCAATTTGCTTTATTATTACTCCCTCCGTTCCTAAATATTTGTCTTTCTAAAAATTTCAACAAGTGACTACATACAAAGCAAAATGAGTGAATCTACACTTTAAAATATGTCTATATACATCCATATGTGGTAGTCCATTTAAAATCTATACGAAGACAAATATTTAGGGACGAAGTGAGTATTAGGTAAAGATCACTCCCTCCGATCCAAACACTAAAACAATGTCACTTATTTTAAACCGGAGGAAGTAGTTTTTGACCTTTTAAAATTGAGGTAATATCACTGCTAGTCACTGAACTTGCGTCGGATTGCACTTTGGTGCTAAAGGTGCAAAACTGCAAATACGATCACTCCGGCTGTTTACGCCATGCCACGCAGGCACAAACCCTTGTCAGTGACAGATATCGACGCGCGCACATTTTTTTATTTTGCACAGTAGCCCTTAAATTTATTAATTATGAACAAAGGCCCTCAAATTAAAAAAAAAAAGGCTGCAGTTGTTGGGTTTGAATCCACTACCACCAAATAACGAGCTAACCACTACACCAAGTAACTATTTGTGCTAAAAATGAGAAAAGCTGAATTTTATGTTTTTGCAATGGCGACTACTCATATCCAAATAATTTTTGTCTAACCAAATTTCCATTAAGAGAAAAAATTGAGCGCCCGGAATTTTGAATTTAAGTGAGAGAAACTAGTCTAACAATACATGAACATAACTTAAATCCTCATATGGGCATACAATATCAGACCCTCTTTTGGGAAATAATTTTTTGTGTTATTCATGCTCATTTTAAAAGAATTACATTATTTAAAATAGTGTTCTCGGTGCCGCAACAATGAATTGGACTCGCGACGTTTCTATAGAAAGGAGTCGGGCTGACACTGCACAGGAAGCACTTATTTAAAGTAATGTGCTAAACTAAATATATTTATGCGTTAAAAGTTAAATTCGAAATTTTGGGCAAAGAAACCTGGAATTGCTGAGATATTTCAAAAATCGGATTTTGCAACTCCTTCAAAAAAAAACCCAGAGTAAAATAAAACTTGCTCGTGAACAAGTTTGTGTACGTTTTGGGTTAAACTTACATTTTGACGTGTGTTTTATAATCGAATTTCATTTGAAAATTTCTGGCGGAAAGACTATTTGGAAACCTATTTTTCTGGCCAAACCCGGGAAAATAGAATCGAGAAAAAAATGTGAGTTCAGCATAAAAGCAAATATATCTTCACAAATGCATGAAATTATGCTTGATGGAGTGGTTCGCTAGTGTGTACATGTATATGAAGTCGCGAGTTTGAACCTCGATCACACCCTTTTAATTTCTCATTTCTCGCACCAATTTGTTTCACTCGCTGACAGTGGGCCATAGCCCCATTGGCATGCCATGTAAGCGCGGGATACAGATGAAGTGACCGTGTTTACACGAGATGACAAGTTATGTAACCACAATTCCGTATTGTACAAGTTTTGTAACCAAACTAAATATCGAGCACAAGTTGTATGACTCTTTGAAATTCAACATCGGAAAACCCTCGGCTTTTCATAGTTGACACATGCTGCTCATAAATTGTGATCCACATATAATGTTTAAAAAATGATCATTCAACTTAACTATTGACGAGTTTAAGATTGATTAAAGATTCACTGTGGTTGATTCCTTCCCATAAATACATTACTCAATATACCGAAGATTGATCTGCCTGATTTGTGTAGATTTGGTAGATAAAAACTGAGTATAAATTTGGTAGATAAAAACTGAATTAGTTAGATTTGTGGGGTAGAAACCGGTTTAGATATAACATCTCACGTGTAAAGTAGTACTACTACAGTGTTTCCACGAAACCCTAAAACCTCCTCTGGCGGCGGCGACTAGGGTTCAGGAAAAAAATTGCGCTCGTCGATCTCAAGCCGGCGGAGCGCACCGATCTCCTGAGAGGATGGCTACAACCGATCATGGCAAGAAACTAGTGGGGGGTCAGGACCCGCTGCGCACGGACAGGACTCGCTTGGAGGAGGCTCTAGGGAATCACCGATGAGGAAGCTATTCCATTGGTCATTGATGATCACGGGGAGGATGCGCCGGAGAAGTGGCTACTAGCTGGGAAGGTGCAGCACCGCAACGTGTTCCACATCCACACCATCACTAATGCACTTCGTGTTGGAAATATGCCCTAGAGGCAATAATAAAATGGTTATTATTGTATTTCCTTGTTCATGATAATTGTCTATTGTTCATGCTATAATTGTATTAACTAGAAACCTTAATACATGTGTGAATACATAGGCCACAACATGTCCCTAGTGAGCCTCCAGTTGACTAACTCGTTGATCAATAGATGGTTATGGTTTCCTGACCATGGACATTAGATGTCATTAATAACGGGATCACATCATTAGGAGAATGATGTGATGGACAAGACCCAATCCTAAGCATAGCACAAGATCGTGTAGTTCGTTTGCTAAGAGCTTTTCTAATGTCAAGTATCATTTCCTTAGACCATGAGATTGTGTAACTCCCGAATACCGTAGGAGTGCTTTGGGTGTACCAAACGTCACAACGTAACTGGGTGACTATAAAGGTGCACTGCAGGTATCTCCGAAAGTGTTTGTTGGGTTGGCACGAATCGAGACTGGGATTTGTCACTCCGTATGATGGAGAGGTATCTCTGGGCCCACTCGGTAATGCATCATCATAATGAGCTCAATGTGACTAAGTAGTTAGTCACGGGATCATGCATTATGCAACGAGTAAAGTGACTTACCGGTAACGAGATTGAATGAGGTATTGGGATACCGACGATCGAATCTCGGCCAAGTAACGTACCGATTGACAAAGAGAATTGTATACGGGATTGCTTGCATCCTTGACACCGTGGTTCATCCGATGAGATCATCGTGGAACATGTGGGAGCCAACATGGGTATCCAGATCCCGCTGTTGGTTATTGGCCAGAGAGCTGTCTCGGTCATGTCTGCATGATTCCCGAACCCGTAGGGTCTACACACTTAAGGTTCGGTGACGCTAGAGTTGTTATGGGAATTAGTATCTAGTTGCCGAATGTTGTTCGGAGTCCCGGATGAGATCCCAGACGTCACGAGGAGTTCCGGAATGGTCTGGAGGTGAAGATTTATATATGGAAAGTCCAGTTTTAGTCACCGGAATGATTTCGGGGGTTATCGGTATTGTACCGGGACCACCGAAAGGTGTCCGGAGGTCCACCGGGTGGGGCCACCTGCCCGGGGGGACTTGATGGGCTGAATATGGGAGGGAACCAGCCCCTAGTGGGCTGGTGCGCCCCTCCCCAAGGGCCCAAGGCGCCTAGGGTTGAAAACCCTAGGGGAGGGGGACGCTTCCACCTTGCTTGGGGGGCAAGTTTCCCCCTCCTGGCCGCCGCCCCCCTCTAGATGGGATCTAGAGGGGCCGGGCCCCTCTCCCCTTCACCCTATAAATAGAGGGGGTGGTAGGGCTGCAGCACCCTTGCTTTTGGCGCAGCCCCTCCCTCCTCCAACTCTTCCTCCTCCTCCGTAGTGCTTGGCGAAGCCCTGCAGAAATACCACGAGCTCCACCACCACCATGCCGTCGTGCTGTCGGAGTTCTCCCTCAACTTATCCTCTCCCCTTGCTGGATCAAGAAGGAGGAGACGTCCCTGGGCTGTACGTGTGTTGAACGCGGAGACGCCGTCCGTTCGACGTTAGATCGGATCTTTCGCGATTTGAATCGCTGCGAGTACGACTCCCTCATCCGCATTCTGGTAACGCTTCCGCTTAGCGATCTTCAAAGGTATGAAGATGCTCATCCTCTCCTTCTCTTGTTGCTAGAATATCCATAGATTGATATTGGTGATGCCTAGAAAATTTTGAATTTCTGCTACGTTCCCCAACAGTGGCATCATGAGCTAGGTCTATGCGTAGTTTCTATGCACGAGTAGAACATAAGTTGTTGTAGGCGTCGATTTTGTCAATTTACTTGCCGTTACTAGTCTTATCTTGATTCGGCGGCATCGTGGGATGAAGCGGCCCGGATCGACCTTACACGTACGCTTACGTGAGACAGGTTCCACCGACTGACATGCACTAGTTGCATAAGGTGGCTAGCGGGTGTCTGTCTCTCCCACTTTAGTCGGATCGGATTCAATGAAAAGGGTCCTTATGAAGGGTAAATAGCAATTGGCATATCACATTGTGGTTTTGTCTTAGGTAAGAAATGTTCTTGCTAGAAACCTATGGCGGCCACGTAAAAACTTGCAACAACAATTAGAGGATGTCTAACTTGTTCTTGCAGCATATGTTGTGTGATGTGATATGGCCAAAAGGATGTGATGAATGATATATATGTGATGTATGAGATTTATCATGTTTTTGTAATAGGAATCATGACTTGCATGTCGATGAGTATGACAACCGGCAGGAGCCGTAGGAGTTGTCTTAATTTATTGTATGACCTGCGTGTCATTGAATAACGCCATGTAATTACTTTACTTTATTGCTAAACCGTTAGCCATAATAGTAGAAGTAATAGTTGGCGAGACAACTTCATGGAGACACGATGATGGAGATCATGATGACGGAGATCATGGTGTCATGCCGGTGATGATGATGATCATGGCGCCCCAAAGATGGAGATCAAGGAGCAAAATGATATTGGCCATATCATGTCACTATTTGATTGCATGAGATGTTTATCATGTGTTTACATCTTATTTGCTTAGAACGATGGTAGCATAAATAAGATGATCCCTCACTAAAATTTCAAGAAAGTGTTCCCCCTAACTGTGCACCGTTGCGAAGGTTCGTTGTTTCGAAGCACCACGTGATGATCGGGTGTGATAGATTCTAACGTTCGCATACAACGGGTGTAAGCCAGATTTACACATGCAAAACACTTAGGTTGACTTGAGAGCCTAGCATGTACAGGCATGACCTCGGAACACAAGAGACCGAAAGGCATGAGTCGTATAGTATATACAATCAACATGAAGATGTTCACCGATGATGACTAGTCCGTCTCACATGATGATCGGACACGGCCTAGTTGACTCGGATCATGTATCACTTAGATGACTAGAGGGATGTCTATCTGAGTGGGAGTTCATCAAATAATTTGATTAGATGAACTTAATTATCCTGAACATAGTCAAAAGGTCTTTGCAAATTATATCGTAGCTCGCATTTTAGTTCTACTGTTTTAGATATGTTCCTAGAGAAAATTTAGTTGTAAGTTGATAGTAGCAATTATGCGGACTGGGTCCGTAAACTGAGGATTGTCCTTATTGCTGCGCAGAAGGCTTATGCCCTTAATGCACCGCTCGGTGTGTTTAACCTCGAACGTCGTCTGTGGATGTTGCGAACATCTAACATACACGTTTTGATGACTACGTGATAGTTCAGTAATGTTAAACAGTTTACAATTGAGGCACCGAAGATGATTTTGAAACGTCGTGGAACATATGAGATGTTTCGAGGGCTGAAATTGGGATTTCAGGCTCATGCCCACGTCAAGAGGTATAAGACCTCCGACGAGTTTCTTAGCCTACAAACTAAGGGAGAAAAGCTCAATCGTTGAGCTTGTACTCAGAGTGTCTGGGTACAACAATCGCTTGAATCGAGTGGGAATTAATCTTCCAGATGAGATAGTGATGTTTCTCCAAAGTCATTGCCACCAAGCTACTAGAGCTTCGTGATGAACTATAACACATCAGAGATAGATATGATGATCCTTGAAACATTCGCGATGTTTGACACCGCGAAAGTAGAAATCAAGAAGGAGCATCAATTGTTGATGGTTAGTGAAACCACTAGTTTCAAGAAGGGCAAGGGCAAGAAGGGATACTTCATGAAATGACAAATCAGTTGCTGCTCAAGTGAAGAAACCCAAGGTTGAACCCAAACCCGAGACTAAGTGCTTCTGTAATGAGGGGAACGGTCACTGAAGCAGAACTACCCTAGATACTTGGTAGATGAGAAGGCTGGCAAGGTCGACAGAAGTATATTGGATATACATTATATTAATGTGTACTTTACTAGTACTCCTAGTAGCACCATGGTAATAGATACTGGTTCAGTTGCTAAGTGTTAGTAACTCAAAATAAAAGGCTACAAAATAAACAGAGACTAGCTAAAGGCGAGGTGACGATATGTGTTGGAAGTATTTCCAAGGTTGATCAAACATCGCATGCTCCCTCTACCATCGGGATCGGTGTTAAACCTAAATAATTGTGATTTAGTGTTTGCGTTGAGCATAGACATGATTGGATTATGTCTATCGCAATACAGTTATTCATTTAAGGAGAATAATGGTTACTCTATTTATTTGAATAATACCTTCAATGGTCTTGCACCTAAAATGAATGGTTTATTGAATCTCGATCGTAGTGATACACATGTTCATGCCAAAAGATGTAAGATAGTAACGATAGTACCACCTTCTTGTGGCACTGCCATTTGAGTCATATTGGTATAAAACGCATGAAGAAGCTCCATGTTGATGGATCTTTGGACTCACTCATTTTTGAAAAGTTTGAGACATGCGAACCATGTCTATTGGTATGTGCGCATGAAGAAACTCCATGCAGATGGATCGTTTGGACTCATTTGATTCTAAATCACTTGAGACATGCAAATCATACCACATGGGCAAGATGACTGAAAAGCCTCGTTTTCAGTAAGATGGAACAAGAGAGCAACTTGTTGGAAGTAATACATTTTGATGTGTGTTGTCTAATGAGTGCCAAGGCACGCAATCGATATCATTATGTTCTTACTTCACAGATGATTTGAGTAGATGCTGAGTACATTTACTTGATGAAACACAAGTCTGAATTATTGAAAGGTTCAAGTAATTTCAGAGTGAAGTTGAAGATCGTCGTGACAAGAGGATAAAATGCCTATGATATGATCATAGAGATGAATATCTGAGTTACGTGTTTGGTACACAATTAAGAGATTGTGGAAATTGTTTCACAACTAATACCCCCTGGAACACCATAGTGTGATGGTGTGTCCGAACATCATAGATGCACCCTATTGGATATGGGGCATACCATGATGTCTCTTATCAAATTACCACTGTTGTTTATGAATTATGCATTAGAGACTACCACATTCACTTTAATAGGGCACCACGTAATTCCGTTGAGATGACACCGCGTGAACTATGGTTTAGAGAAACCTAAGCTGTCATTTCTTGAAAGTTTGGGGCTGCGACGCTTATATGAAAAAGTTTCATCCTAGTAAGCTCGAACCCAAAACAGATAAATGCATCTTCATAGGTCACCCAAAACAGTTGGGTATACTTCCTATTTAAGATCCGGAAGCAAAAGTGATTGTTTCTAAAACGGGTCATTTCTCGATAAAAAGTTTCTCTCGAAAGAATTAAGTGGGAGGATGGTGGAGACTTGATGAGGTTATTGAACCATCACTTCAACTAGTGTGTAGCAGGGCACAAGAAGTTGTTCCTGTGGCACCTACACCAATTGAAGTGGAAGCTGATGATATTGATCATGAAACTTCAGATCAAGTCACTACCAAAACTCGTAGGTTGACAAGGATATGTACTACTTCAGAGTGGTACGTGATCCTGTCTTGGAGGTCATGTTGCTAGATAACAATGAACCTACGAGCTATGGACAAGCGATGGTGGGCCTGGATTCCAACGAATGGCTCGAGGCCATAAAAATCCGAGAGAGGATCCATGTATGAAAACAAAGTATAGACTTTGGAAGAACTACCTGATGGTCGTAAGGCTGTTGGGTACAGATGGATTTTAAAAGGAAGACGAACAATGATGGTAAGTATCACCATTAAGAAAGCTCGACTTGTCGTTAAGATGTTTACCGACAAGTTCAAGGAGTTGACTGCGATGAGACTTTCTCACTCGTAGCGATGCTAAGAGTCTGTTGGAATTATATTAGCAGTTACTGCATTATTTATGAAATCTTGCAGATAGGATGTCAAAACATTGTTTCCTCGACAATTTTCTTGAGGAACGGTTGTATATGATACAACCAGAAGGTTTTGTCAATCCTATAAGATGCTAACAAGTATGCAAAGCTCCAGCAATCCTTCTAAGGACAGGAGTAAACTCGGAGTTGGAATATATACTTTGATGAGATGATCAAAGATTTTGGGTTTATACAAAGTTTATGAGAAACTTGTATTTCCAAAGAAGTGCGTGGGAGCACTATAGAATTTCTGATGAGTATATGTTGTTAACATATTGTTGATCAGAAATGATGTAGAGTTTCTAGAAAGCATATATGGTTATTTGAAAAGTATTTTTCAATGGAAAACCTGGATTAAGCTACTTGAACATTGAGCATCAAGATCTATAAGGATAGATCAAAATCGCTTAATAGTACTTTCAAACGAACACATACCGTGACAAGATTTTGAAGGAGTTCAAAATACATCGGCAAAGAAGGAGTTCTTGGCTGTGTTATAAGGTGTGAGTATTGAGTAAGACTCAAAACCTGACCACGGCAGAATAGGGAGAAAGGACGAAGGTCGCCCCCTATGCTTTAGACGTAGGCTCTACAGTATGCTATGCTGTGTACCACACCTGAAGTGTGCCTTGCCATGATTCAGTCAAGGGGTACAAGAGTGATCCAGGAATGGATCACAGGACAACGATCAAAGTTATCCTTGGTAACTACTGGACTGAGGAATTTTCTCGATTATGGAGGTGGTAAAAGAGTTCATCATAAAGGGTTACGCTGATGCAAGCTTTGACACTAATCCAGATTATTCTCAGTAGTAAACCGGATTCGTATAGTAGAACAGTTATTTGGAATAGCTCCAAATAGCATGTGATAGCTGCATCTACAAGATGACATAGAGATTTGTAAAGAACACACGGATCTGAAAGGTTCAGACCCGTTGACTAATAACCTCTCTCACAAGCGAGATATGATCAAACCCCATGGGTGTTAGATTCATTACAATCACATAGTGATGTGAACGAGATTATTGATTCTAGTGCAAGTGGGAGACTGTTGGAAATATGCCCTAGAGGCAATAATAAAATGGTTATTATTGTATTTCCTTGTTCATGATAATTGTCTATTGTTCATGCTATAATTGTATTAACTGGAAACCTTAATACATGTGTGAATACATAGACCACAACATGTCCCTAGTGAGCCTCTAGTTGACTAGCTCGTTGATCAATAGATGGTTATGGTTTCCTGACCATGGACATTAGATGTCATTGATAACGGGATCACATCATTAGGAGAATGATGTGATGGACAAGACCCAATCCTAAGCATAGCACAAGATTGTGTAGTTCATTTGCTGAAAGCTTTTCTAATGTCAAGTATCATTTCCTTATACCATGAGATTGTGTAACTCCTGAATACCGTAGGAGTGCTTTGGGTGTACCAAACGTCACATCGTAACTGGGTGACTATAAAGGTGCACTGCAGGTATCTCCGAAAGTGTTTGTTGGGTTGGCATGAATCGAGACTGGGATTTGTCACTCCGTATGACGGAGAGGTATCTCTGGGACCACTCGGTAATGCATCATCATAATGAGCTCAATGTGACTAAGCAGTTAGTCACGGGAACATGCATTACGCAATGAGTAAAGTGACTTGCCGGTAACGAGACTGAACGAGGTATTGGGATACCGACGATCGAATCTCGGGCAAGTAACATACCGATTGACAAAGGGAATTGTATACGGGATTGCTTGAATCCTTGACATCGTGGTTCATCTGATGAGATCATCATGGAACATGTGGGAGCCAACATGGGTATCCAGATCCCGCTGTTGGTTATTGGCCAGAGAGTTGTCTCGGTCATGTCTGCATGATTCCCGAACCCGTAGGGTCTACACACTTAAGGTTCGGTGACGCTAGAGTTGTTATGGGAATTAGTATGTGGCTACTGAATGTTGTTTGGAGTCCCGGATGAGATCTCGGACGTCACGAGGAGTTCCGGAATGGTCCGGAGGTGAAGATTTATATATGGGAAGTCCATTTTCAGTCACCGGAATGGTTTCGGGGGTTATCGGTATTGTACCGGGACCACCGAAAGGTGTCTGGAGGTCCACTGGGTGGGGCCACCTGCCCCGGGGGACTTGATGGGCTGAATATGGGAGGGAACCAGCCCCTAGTGGGCTGGTGCGCCCCTCCCCAAGGTCCCAAGGCGCCTAGGGTTGAAAACCCTAGGGGAGGGGGGCACCTCCACCTTGCTTGGGGGGCAAGTTTCCCCCTCATGGCCGCCCCCCTCTAGATGGGATCTAGAGGGGCCGGCCCCCTCTCCCCTTCACCCTATAAATAGAGGGGGTGGTAGGGCTGCAGCACCCTTGCTTTTGGTGCAACTCCTCCCTCCTCCAACTCTTCCTCCTCCTTCGTAGTGCTTGGCGAAGCCCTGCAGAAATACCACGAGCTCCACCACCACCATGCCATCGTGTTGTCGGAGTTCTCCCTCAACTTCTCCTCTCCCCTTGCTAGATCAAGAAGGAGGAGACATCCCCGGGCTGTACGTGTGTTGAACGCGGAGACGCCGTCTGTTCGGTGTTAGATCGGATCTTTTACGATTTGAATCGCCGCGAGTACGACTCCCTCATCCGTGTTCTAGTAACGCTTCCGCTTAGCAATCTTCAAAGTTATGAATATGCTCATCCTCTCCCTCTCTTGTTGCTAGAATCTCCATAGATTGATCTTGGTGATGCGTAGAAAATTTTGAATTTCTGCTACATTCCCCAACACTTCGGCCGGCGTGGGGGAATCCGTGGGGACTTCAATTCAGATCCATGGGAGAGAATTTGTTCGTTGCTGAGTTTGAATCAAAGTGAGATAGGGATCACATCTAGGATGGATCACCATGGCATATCAGTAAGAATTCGGTCATCTTGGCTGATTTCAAGGATTGGATGAGACCTGATGAGGTTGATTTTGATAGGTTGCATCTATGGGCTAGGGTTTTGAACCTACCATACAATCTCCGGGATGACTCATGGGGAAAGGTAATTGCAAAGCAGATTGACCAACAAGCTACTCACACACAGTTTGATCACATGGGTGGTTTTTTGAGGGCACGAGTATCAGTTGATGTGAATAAGTCGCTGAGGCGGTGGATTGTCGTTGAATCAGCAAAGAGACAGAAGCAGGACCCTTATGATATTCAGTATGAAAACGTGCCTCATTTCTGTTTCTCCTGTGGCCGTTTGGACATTCTGGTTCGTTTTGCCCAGCTCCGGGGCATCGAGATGAAAAAGGGGAGCTACCTTTTGGTCCAAAGTTGAGGGCACCGGAGGATCGCAAGAAGACTGCCTCGGGGGATGCTGCAGGCAAGGAGCAGTAGCTGGGCCCGAGCAGTAAGAGGGAGTCAAAGAATTCCAGTAATGTTCCGACGGGGGGCGTTGAGGTGAACTCTCCTATCAAAAAGAAGAACCAGCATAAAAGAAAGGAGGCACCGCAGCAGGTCTATCGTCGAGTCGAACCTGTACCATAGCTTCTGCTGACAACAGCCAAGGAGTCGCCTGCAGCTGATCCGGCTTGCTCAAAGGGGAGTAATTTGGACGATGACTCTGAGATGGATAAAGGGTATGACGGGTTTCCAAAGAAGAAGAAGCCAACTCCTGAGAATTCGGCAGAGGCTGCAGGTCAGCCCTGCCCATCCCAATGAATTGCATAAGCTGGAACTGTCAGGGGCTTGGGAACCCATCGATAGTTCGCGAGCTTCGCAAGATTGTGAAGCAGGAAGGACCCTCCCTTCTGTTTGTAATGGAAACTAAGATAAAAGGGATCAAAGTTGAGAATTTGAAGAGCCTACTTGGCTTTTCCCGATGTTTTGCTGTTGATAGCAACGGCCTTAGTGGTGGCATTGGTTTGTTCTGGACAGATAACGTAACAGTTGATTTGATGAACTATAGCCGTGCGCACATTGATGTGAGTGTCAAGTCAAGTGAGCAGCAGCAACCTTGGCGCTTCACGGGTTTTTATGGAGAACCTAGAGTGGAAAATAGATATCACAGCTGGGAGTTTTTGAGCACGCTGCATGGTATTCCACACTCTGGTTGGCTCTATATGGGAGATTTCAATGAAACTATGTATCCTGATGAACACTTCAGCATCCATCTGAGGCCGGAGTGGCAAATGCGAGGGTTTCGGGAGGTCTTCGATTACTATTCCTTTCAAGATCTCGACTGGAGAGGTGTTCCTTTTATGTGGGACAATAGGCAGCAAGGTAGTTCCAATGTAAAAGCACGACTCGATCGTGCTGTAGCTACTGCAGATTTTGTATCCTTGTTTGCATATTCTAATGTGAAACATATCAGTTCGACAACTTTAGATCATTGCTATGTTCTTGCTGAGTTGAGATGTGTTCGGGAGCGAGGGGATCGACTTGGTTCTGGTATGAAAATGTTTGGCAGTCTCATAGTGACTATGATGCTTTGGTAAAAAATATTTGGCAGTCAGAGGCGGGTCACGCAGGTTTGGAGGGCGTTGTGCATGCACTAAGGTCTGTCCAAGAAAATTTGGGATCATGGGGTGATCGGGAGTTTGGTAACATTACCAAAAGAGTGCGAAAGCTATAAAAAAAATCTGGAACGCCTCCGAGCAGCCTCGATTGGTCGGGGACTGAATGCGGAGGAGTTGTCAGTGGTGGCGCAGCTTCAGGAAACCTTACGCCAATAGAAGGTTTGGTTGAAGCAACGATCAAGAATAAATTGGCTGCACAAAGGAGACCGAAACACTAAATATTATCAAGCCCAAGCAGCGAAGCGCAGCCGAACTAACATAATTTCTTACCTTGAGAGAGCGGATGGAACAATATGCGATGACCCGGATGAAGTGCAACATGAAATCATAGGTTTCTATCAAGACCTATATCAATCTCAGGGTTTTAACGATATGTCTATGCTCCTGCAGTTCGTACCCTCTCGAGTCAATGATGCTATGAATGTTATGCTCGAGAAGGATTTCACAGCTGAGGAGGTGTGAGTGGCACTTTTCCAGATGGCGCCGTCTAAGGCGCACGGAGTGGACGGTTTTGCTGCTGGTTTTTTTAGAGGCATTGGGATATTCTAGGGGAAGATGTCACAGCGGCTGTCTTAGATTTTCTGAATGGGGGTGAATTACCTTTGGGCCTAAATGATACAGCTATTACTCTCATTCCCAAGGTACGTAACCCTCAAAAAATTTCTCAATTCCGACCAATTTCTTTGTGCCCGGTTTTGTACAAAATTGCTGCCAAGGCAATTACAAATAGACTCCATGGCTTCATGGACGAGATAATTGGGGAGGAACAAAGTGCTTTTGTGCCTGGACGTTTGATTACAGACAACGTTCTCGTAGCTTATGAAAGTGTGCATGCGATGAAGAAAAAGAAGCGATGCAAACAAGCCTCATGTGCTGTTAAGCTTGACATGTTGAAAGCCTACGACCGCGTTGAGTGGAACTACTTGGAGGCTATGCTAACTAGGCTGGGATTTGGCGAGAAGTTTGTACGCCTCATTATGAAGTGCGTCACCTCTGTCCGGTTTGCGGCAAAGGTGAACGGGTCGCTTTTGCCGTACTTCACGCCATCCAGAGGCCTACGCCAGGGTGATCCAAACTTCCCCTTCCTCTTTTTGATATGTGCAGAAGGCCTAACCTCATTCATGAATTTTTATGGTGGTGCATATGTTGATAGGGGGATCAGGGTGAGCATCCACTCCTAGTGGGTAAATCATTTGCTCTTTGCAGATGACAGTCTAATATTCATGAATGCCAAGGTGGAAAGTGCAAATAGATTGAATGATATTCTCATGATTTACGCTGCCTGTTCTGGTCAGGCAGTCAACCGGGAGAAAAGTGCTGTTTATTTTAGTCCCAATGCTTCTGAAGAGTTGAGATGGGACATAAAATATACACTTGGAATCTTTGTGGAAGCTTTCACTGAACGATATTTGGGTCTACCGACAATGGTCGGAAAGATTACGAGCGGAGGTTTTGCTCATATTGTTGAGAGGGGCCAAAACAAAATGCAAGGATGGTCTGAGAAAAATTTGGCATGTGCAGGTAGGGAGATTTTGCTCAAATCAGTGGTTCAAGCCATACCCACGTTTAGCATGTCTTGTTTTCTTTTGACCAAGAAGGTTTGTTCACAACTTACATCCCCGATGGTAAAGTACTGGTGGAGTAGCTCCATTGATCGAAGGTCTTTGCATTGGGTGTCTTGGGAAAATCTTACTGTGCCAAAGATGCAAGGAGGAATGGGGTTCCGGGATTTCGAGAGTTTTAACCTAGCCTTGCTTGGTAAGCATGGGTGGCGGATTTTAACTCATCCTAACTCTTTATGCTCCAAAGTGTTGAAGGGAAAATACTTTCATGATCGTGACTTCATGGAAGCTCAGGGGCCTCGCTCGTCGTCGGCGACGTGGAAGGCGATCATAGCAGGCAGAAGGGCACTGGAATGTGGCCTGATCAAGTGAGTGGTGAATGGTGAGTCTATATCCACCTGGACGGATAGATGGATCCCGAGCACGAGCACTCGTATACCTACTGGTCGGATCGGGACTGATCCTATCCCTCGGGTCTCTGAACTATTCGAGCATGAGACAGGGGCGTGGGATGTTGATCTAATTCAAAGGAATTTCCTACCTTCAGATGCAGCGGCTATCTTGAATATACCATTGAGAGCTTCTGGGGGAGAGGATTATTTTGCTTGGGACTTGGAGAGGTCTGGTGTTTATTCTGTTAAATCGGCTTATCGTGCTCTAGTGACTCAGAATGAGCAATCTGCTCCAGAGGAAGGAACAATAACGAATCCATCATCGTCAGATAAACACATGTGGACTGCCTTGTGGAAGCTCAAGGTAATTCCCAGAGTGCGAGTTTTTTGGTGGCGTGTGTTGCGGGGAATTCTCCCAGACTATCACTACAAAAAAAGACACATCCGTGACATTTTGGGCCGAACGAATTTTTTTCCTGTCATACATATGACACTTCTATGACGATAATTGTGACAAAACCCGGTATCATCATAGATGTGGTGGGCTCCTACTTCTATGACAAAAAATCATGACAGAAAATGGGCTTTTCTTCCTGGGCGGGCCGGAGATGCAGCTGCATGACATTCTTTGGGCCGTTCATGACGGAAAAAGCCGTGGTATAAGCAAGGGCGAGGAATATTTCGGGGAGTTCCCGGTTACGGTGGGTGGTCAGGGGCCGAGCGATGCGCGTTTCTCTCGTACACCTACGCGTGTGTGTGCGAGGCATTGGGATCTAACTGAACCCGAGCGAGACGTCGCCTAACTGAACCCGAGCGATTGCACTGCAGGCTACGCGTTACTGAACCCGAGCGATTGAGCGATTCCTTCGCTACTGCTGCTAACTCAAGCCGATCGGTGCTGCCTCTGGATGAACAATGAGCGTTGTAGGGGGGCTGGATGAACAGTGAACGTTGTGAGGGGGGAGGGGGGTTGGATGAACAGTGAGCAGTGGGAGTGGATGAACAGGACCCGTGGCATTGCCTCTGGATGAACAGGACCCCGATCGATCGAGCCGGTTGGGGCTGGATGAACAGGACCCCGTGGAGGGCTGGATGAACAGGACGACCCCGTGGAGGGCTGGATGAACAGTAGACGGTGGAGGGGTGGATGAATAGTAGCCTGTGGAGGGGTGGTTGAACAGGAGCCCGTGGAGAGGGGTGGTTGAATAGTAGCCGGTGGAGTAGCGCGCGGTTGAGGCTGGATGAACAGGAGCCCGTGGATGAACAGTCGCAGGTGGAGGCTGGAGGAGGTCGACGGTGGATGAACAATAGCCCGTGGAGGCTGGAGGAGGTCGACGGTGGATGAACAATAGCCCGTGGAGGCTGGAGGAGGTCGACGGTGGAGATGAACAGTATCCCGTAGAGTCCCATTTTGCGGTACGCCACACCCTTCCGATGAACATGACCCCCGTTTTGACTGTAGCGCTCCAACACGAGTCCGTTTCGTCCGTTTTGCGGTACGCCACACCCATCCCGATCAACAGGACCCCCGTTTCGACCGTAGGAGGTCCGTTTCCTCCGTTTTGCGGTACGCCATACCCCTCCCGATGAACAGGATCTCGTTTCGAATGTGGCCGGTCGAACACAAGGTCGTTTCCTCTGTTCTGCGGTACGCCAGACCTCGTTTCCATCGCATGTTCCGTCCAAGCCGGTTGGCTCCCATGCATTCCATTGCCTCCCAATGAACACGACGCATTCCGTTGCCTCCCCATGAACACGACGCATTTCGTTGCCTCCCCATGAACACGAGGACGTCGTTGTTTCTTTGTTTTGACCCAGCCATGTACACGAGCCCTGGCCATACATATATATGCGCGAGTAGGCGTTCGAGACCCCGCCCGTATGTACACATACGTGGCCGTATTTTCTTTCTTGCGCACTGGCCATTGTACGTACGTGTACATGCTACGTGCGCGCCTCTACTACGACACGTGCGCGCCTCTACATCGACCAGTATATATGTACGTAGACGTTCGCGACCAGAATGACAACGCTACGTACGCTTCGACCAGGTGGGTCCTGACTGCCAGGCACTTCCTTGCGTGCGAAGATGTAGCTGGTGGGTCCTAGCAGTCAGGGGGGGAATCATTTTTTTGCCCGGACGCACTTCCTTGTGGGCGAAGATGTAGCTGGTGGGTCCCAGCAGTCAGGGGGGAAACGTTTTTTCGCGAAATAAGGCATCCCGTCCGGTGGGTCCCTGTTGTCAGGTGGAGGAATAATTATTTTGCGTGTAATAAGGAGGCACTTCCTTGCGGCCGCTGTGGACCCAGCTGTCAGCCTCTCCATGCACAGTACTCTTTCAATGGAAGTTGGTCGTTTACCACATTGACCACGCCGCGCCGAGAGCACCACGGTGGTGGATGACGGCGAGGCCTAGGAAGGGGATGACGCGGAGCCGGGGAAGACGCAGCAGTGGATGCCCATGCAAAGAGGAGTACGAGGGTTCACTGGTTCGACTGCGGTGTGAGTCTACCGTTGCCGCAGAATAAAAGGGGGTGTGGGTGAGTAGAGGGATGGCCTGGCCAGCGGTGGGAGTAGTAGGGGCCGGTGAGGCCTCCGCGGCATCACAGCCGGCCATGGGAGGCAGGAGCATGCGGCACGACCAACGATGGTTTGGGCGGCTGGAGCAAGAAGACCAGAGGTTGAAGAAGCACTACGGCCGTTGGATGAACATCGTACGGTAACAGGAGCTAGAATCGTTCATATTGACTAAGTTGACAAAGCCCTCCGTCCCCATCAACTTGGTAGGCCCACAAGTCAGCCTCCCACTATGCTGGGTTACAACTGGCAAGGGGAGTATTCATTTTTTTGTGCGTAATAAGGAGGCACTTCCTTGCGTGCGAAGATAGATGGTGGGTCCGACCTGTCAGCGGGGGCACGTTTTTTTCGCGAAATACAGAGGCCCTTCCGGTGGTTCCCAGATGTCAGGTGGAGGAATCATTATTTTGCGCGTAATAAGGAGGCATTTCCTTGTGTGCAGCCGTGAACCCAGCTGTCAGCCTCTCCATGCATAGTCTACTTCCGATGGTGTCGTTCGTTGACCACGTTGACGCCGCGCCGAGCGCATCCAAGGTGGTGGAAGACAGCGAGGCCCCGAACAACAACGAGCCGGAGATGGGAAGACACGGGAGTAGAGTCGCAGACGGAGAGGTGTACGAGGGTTAACTGGTTCTAGTGCGGTGTGGTTCGGCAGTCGGTGGAGAAGAACAGGATGTGTGGAGGGGTGGAGGGATGGCCTGGCCAACGGTGGAGTAGCGCTTCATAGTGAAGCGTGCTAAGCAGAGCTGCTAGCAGCAGGAGGCGGGAGGTGGTCCCGGCGGCGCTGGAGGAAGAAGATGAGAGATTGAAGAGGGATGCCGGTTGTTGGATGTAAATCCAACGGCTAACATGTCAGAATCATTTATTGACTAAATTGACAACGACTTGCGTTGGCTTCGACCTATTGGCCCACATTTCAGCCTCCAAAAACGTGGCACGTATTCAACCCATTTTTTTCAGAATTTACGGTCTTTTTTTACGCGGTAGAATTTACAGTCAATTTGATCTTTTTTTTTAATTATAGTCATTAGCTAGGATGGGTGAACAAATAATGTAGCGTCCATGCGGCCCATTTATTTTATTTCCTAAAAAATTACAGGTCATTTGCACTTTCTCGAAATACATGATTTTGCTAGGCTGATTCTAATTATAATGTTGGGTTGGGCCAGCAATGTTATGAAAAAATAAAAAGCGGCTATGAATTTTGTTATAAATATATTTAAATAATAAGTGATATTATTACATTCGTCCTTAAATCTTACCAAGCTTTTGTACACAATCACTAGGATTTTTGTGCCAAAACAATCCAGGATTTTATTGTTAATAAATTATTTTTATATGTTAATAAGATGTGGGATATTGTTTTCTTACATATGTAAGTATCTGTTAAATATATGATGACAATAAAAATAATATATAATAACATATAAAATAATTTAAATATATATAATATAGTTAGAAGGGAAACATAAGTTGGACCTGGTGTTCCTATTCTTATATAGAAAAATAGAACAGACCTCTGTGTTTTCTTCAAAAAAATACATAAATTGCTTGCCGATATTCAGGAAAAATAAAACCTCGGATGGGAAGTCCATAGGCCGGTCTATACATGACGGCCCTCAAGAAAATACAAACATGCCTATGGACCTCCCATCCGAGGTCGTGGGCTGCACATGTTAAAAATGAAAGCCTAGACGGGGCAGCCCAAAACCCAGCTGATACTTGCTGCCCGAGTGATAATAAATGATACCTGCCAGCTCCCCGGCTTCATTGTGAATTTATCTCCTATAGTAACAACGTTGAAGCACCTAAAAAAATGTATTGACAAACCCGTGGGCCCCAATGTCAGTATAGCATTAGGAGAAAGTATTTTTTCGATGAGGCACTTGCTTGCGTACGGCCATAGACCTGGTGGGTCCCGACTGTCCGCCTCTCCACGTACAGTCCTCTCCAGATTCCTCTTGTTTGTTCAGCATGTTCACAACGGCAGACAGCAGCGTCGCGGCGAGCGCACAAAGGTGCAGGAGGGGATCCGACCACCTGTGGAAGTGCCTTATTATTAACAAAACTACTGAACTAGCCTAGTGGCCAAGTGACACTACCCAACAACTGTTCCGCCTGGGTTCGATTCCACCTCACACATGTGCAGGGAAAATATCTCCAAATTTTTTGCCTCTGCCTTTATTGACATGTGGGTCCCCATTGTCATCTACGCACACCACGTCCAACACTTACCAAAACTTCCTCCCTCATTTTCTCTGTGTTTCGCACACTCGACATTGTGTGGGCATTTTGATTGTGCATCATATGAAGATGTGCTATGCATGAATGTTGATCAGCATGATGTTAACTGGCTGATAGTTCCATTTTCGACCATGAATAAAACTTCCAACATGATGTTAACCCTGTTTGAAAAGGCCGTGTTAATATAAATTCTCTACCTCTGAAAGTTGCAGTTTCTTATCTGAAACTGAACTTGCAGTTTCTTATCTGAAACTGAAACTTGCAGTTTCTTCTCTGAGAATCACATTGTCTGCACTTTTATACTCCTATGAAACTACAATTTTTAAGTGCTAAAAATAGATCTCTAGAATTCATAAAATACTTCATATGCTCAATACTGCAAATCTGAAATTCAAAAGACATTCATATCTGAAAGTACTCTCAAAATACACAACACAAAACACAATTCACAACCTGCAAATACTGACAACCTAAGCTCCTCCTAACAATTCACAACCTGCCCGACTATTGGGTTGGGGGGGGGGGCAGTCCCCTCCTATTCCTCGGTGGCAGATAGTCGCCCTGTGAGACGATGTGAATGGCGAGGGAGAGGATGGCGGGGAAGCGTCGTCGGGCCAACTGCTTTTCTTCTATTGTAGTTGGGTTTGGTCGACGAAGACTCCACCGGCTCGCTCTGGCAGGACACCCTCACAAACGGCACCCTGTAGATGCTCGATCCTTCAATATCTGGTGGATGCTCCATCTGGGATTGATACTCCCACCACCGCTCCCTCATGATCGGATTCGGTGAATCTGTTTGCTCCATGGCCCAGAGGAGCAGCTCTATGTACTCCCGCGCGACTCCCTCCAGGTGTATCGCCGCCTTTTTGCTCTGTTGCAGATATTTGGCCATGGATGTCGCCGTCGCCGCTAGTTGGCCCGTGTTTTCAAACCAAGACCGTATCTCCAACATCCTAGCTAGCTTCACAGGGTCTCTGTCTGCGATCCTCACGTATCGGTTGTACTCCTCCATCGATCTAATTCTCCACAACACCTTTACTCGCCGGCGGTGGTTTTTGAATGGAAGAGGAGAGGAGCAGCGCTGGTTTTGGATTAGAACGGGAGAGGAGCGACGCTGGTTTTGGACTGGAACAGGAGAGGAGGGGCGGTGGTTTGGAAATGGAAGAGGAGAGGAGCGGCGCTGGATTTAGATTGGAACAGGAGAGGAGCGGCGGTGGTTTAAGAGGACAAGAGCGGAAGAGTGGCACTGGTCTTGGAAGTATTTTTTTTGTTGTTTTGCGTATTTTGGGTCAAAGTTTGACCACATACTGTATTTGACAAGCAAAATGTGAATGCATGTCACCAAAAATTGTATCGTTTGGTTCGTATCTGAATGTACTTTCAAATTATATTATTTTTGCAACGTATAACATATATTTTATGTGCGAAAATCATGGTCAATTATGACCCACAATAAAAGGGAGACTAGTTAATGTGGGGTCGCTTTCTTAATTGAAGGGTAAATTAATTTTGATTTTAATCCAGTCACAGCGCACCGGCCCTCTCGTCCAATCCTAAATCGATGCCGCACACTCCTCTCCCTCTTCTCCATTGCAAAACCACCTCCTCTCCTCTCCATCATCTCCATTCCAAAACCACCGTCTTGCCTCTCCCTCTTCTATTCTTCTCCACTGCAAAACCACCTCCTCCTCTCCATCATCTCCATTCCAAAACCATCGTCTCGCCTCTCCCTCTTCTCTATTGCAAGACCACCGTATCTCCTCCCATCTTCCAAAGCTAGCACCGGACCACTCAGAAGGACATCTATGGAGAGGATGCAGTAGCGAATCAGGCAGATCGCCGGTGGCGACAAGGCAAAATTAGCCAGGTTGAAGGAGATCCTTACTTGGTTTGACAATGAGTGGGAGATTTCGAGGATGGTGCGGGCCATGTGGCAATGTACGCGAAAGAGCAAGACAGCGGTGATGAGGGCGGCGATGGACATGTACTCCTCGGCGGCAGTCACGCCGCAGTCCTCCGAGTTCATCGAGTATCTCCTCTGGGTGATGGAGTAGACATATTCGCCCGAGGCTACAGTCAGGCGGAGGTGGTGGGCGTACAGGTCGAAGGTTGAGCACCCAGAGGATAACGAATCAATCGAGTATGGTGTGCCGTTTGTGAGGGTGCAGAGCCAGCCGGAGCCACAAGAGTATTCGTTCTCCCACCGCAAGAGGAGGCCGGATGGCACGACGTTGCTTCCCCGCCGTTCTCCATGGTTCCCTCGATGCTTGCCTCGTTTCAAGGCGGCGGTAGGGTTTAAGGTAAGCTTCGCACTAACCTAATCTTCCACCTGCTCATGCTTACAATCAGTGTGACAGCTAATGAAAATCATGCTTACAATCAGTCTTCGAGTACTACACCAATCACCCTAAAGTAGCTCTGGACCTTTGGGTCAAAGTTGTGACACAATGTACAAATAAAGAAAAATAGATTGGTGCTTCTTTCAGAAAAGAGTACTCCCTAGAAAACTGCCAATATAAGCTACTAGTATTTGGTAAGAGGATTTGCTACCAAGAAAGATCCGTCCACAGAGAGCGCCACACATCCCACTGGTGGTGGTGGATGCCAATGCGTGCATGCAGCATGGTTGGTGTCGGTAATTTTTACTTGGCACACCTCGCACTCTGCATATATGTTGGTTCCATACGTACATTTGTGCAGTTCCACCTAAATGCAGCTAAATAACCCTGTTTGCATAGATAATGAAAAAGCGTGATTACATTATAGTGGCACTAGTTGATGAAACCCACAAAATAAATAGAAGAAAATATTGCGATAGTATCATAGTATGCCATGCTGCAAGGGCGAGATTGGCCCTGCGACTCCTCATACGGTACGCCTCATACTGGACATCGTCCCAAGTCTCCCAGATACACCTTCTGCCAGTGATGAACATCAGTGTACAACAGTAGTACAAGGATTCGCCTTGAGACATTCAAATCTGTATTTTTGTATAGATCAACTAAAATTAAGCACCCTAGTTTGCAGAAACGCTTAAACATTAACAATGGGACTAGTTGATGAAACATACATTAACAAAGAGAAGCACTTTCTTTATCTACATTGGAAATGAAATGATAGAGAGGACACTCGCTCTATTTTACCTGTATTATTACTTCATTTTATCAGTGCCACTAGGGTCGAGCAGGTGGCAAACAAGGTGTACCGTGCGTTGCAAGGATGGAGGCCAGGGGTGCTTAGATTGGGATGCTGAAGCTGGCTCTTTCAGTCACCAACATGGATGATTCAATTCATGGGACCTTTTGGTGCAGTTCACCTAAAATGAAGCAATGTCCCGTGAGCTAGCAGCTTCTTCTTCAATTTTTTAAGAAAAGGGCTCCAGCCCTGGTTCCATTTCCATCAGAAAACGAAACCCACAGAGCTTCTTCTTCATTAGTTGCAATAAAATTGAGCAACATCAAGGTTGGTTGTGAAGCTCCTGGAATGCTCAACTATAATTTGGATATCATTTGTGCAGTTCAACTAAGATCGAGCATGAAATGTATATCTCTGTTTGCATAAAAAAGGTGGAAAGGAGGGTGACTAACAAGTGATGAAACATGCATCAAATGAAAAGAAGCATGTTCCTTATCTGAATGGCAATCCTACAAGGACAGTAGCAATTTCTAAAGCAGTGGCATTGCTAGATATTAGTGTGGGCATTAGGATTAACTATGACAACCATTAAATACGACATTACTTTGGGTACGGGAGAGTAGGCGGACCAGAACAGTTGCATTTCTAACGAAAAAAACCAACTTATCTTAATGGGAAATTTAGCAGGACATGTAAAAAGTGCCATTGATTCATATTACTGGAGGCATCACATTGAAAACAACATTGGTTTAACGTGTCCTTACTTTTAACAGTGCGACTGCTACATTTTACCAGTGGCATTACATAAGAGTGGTTCGGGGCAACAAACATCAGAACAGGATATCTGGGTTGGTCCCATTTTTGTTCGGTATAGCCACCTTATACTGAGTGAGGCTAGCAAATCCAGTGCTGGACTTACTCTGTTGACTTGTCCCCCAGTCCCCACTTTCTTTCCTTTTTCAACCAATAGATCAGGTTTATATTGAGTTTGTACTGTGTTTCCCTTTATTTCCTTATTAGACCTGGAGACCAGTTGGATAGCCAGTCTCTACTACTTTTTCCCCCATTATTTCCTCTTTCGACCAAGTCCTAGATTCAGGTAACAAATCCTCCCCCACCCCCACCCCCTTTCTTCCTTGTTTGAACCAAGTAGTACTAGATTCGAGTGCATGAACTAGTTTTACCTCTTAAATGTAAAAAAAATTAGGTGGTTTTCAAACAGCCGATCGATCCTATCTACGAGGGGGCTGAGAAATAGTAAAAGATACAAATGCAGCAACGTCAAGAGCTCGGGAAGTAGAGCAAGGCCGGTTTCGAAGGAAGTTATACCTGATGGTCGCCGGGATGTCGCTAGGTTGGCGGCGGGAGGCCGGATATGCCCACACTACGATAGCGAGGAAGAAGGGGTCGGAGGCCCTCCCTCGCCAGCGGTGCTTGGGAGAGCACGGCAAGGCAGGCTGATCAGGATGCGCCAGCAGTGGGTAAGAGCCGTTGCCGAGGACGACCGCGTGAACATTGCACCTTCTCACCTTCCCCGGCGGAGAGGATCCGACTGGATCTGTGACCAGCGGTGAGCAGAGAGAGAGAGAGAGAGAGAGAGAGAGAGAGAGAGAGAGAGAGTGAGAGTGGCCACCGCTATCGTGTTTAGATCTGGAGAGGATGATACAGTGTGAAGAGAGCAACACTAGCAAGCAAGCACGGAGGCTCTTGCCTATATAGTGGAGTAGTACTAGTTTTCTTTTGTCTACTGGAGCCGGCTTGACCTCGTCAATGACTGTCGAGAAGTCTTCATGAATGTGGCCCGGAGGTGCAATTGTCGCCATTTTGATCTGAAGCGTGGGATTATAACATATAACACGAAAAAATGCCACCTGGCAAGAAATCATAACCTCACTGCCCAAAGGAGACAACATGAATCCCGACGGACAAACTAGACGAGGAACAAAGCTCAAATTAAAGATAAACTCGTAGAAAAGGGGTCCGTTAATAGATGTCCTAATTAACATAGTCGGCTTGACCTAGATGGCAGCTGAGTAGTCTTCGTGCATGTGCACCCAATGACTAGCCCAACTCAGTTGTCGTTGTTTAACCCTCGCAGTGATCCGAAGCACATGACACCTAATTTTGCGAGATGACAAGTAACCTTTTTTCAGATTTCTCACCACAACTACAGCCATGTACAACACAAACTGCACGATATGTAGACGATATGCCAGACCGACCGACCATCTGGGGTGCGACGCGAACGCGACCGGCGTGCTGTATACTCCGTACATGTGTACTGCCATCTTCTAGTGGCTTTGCTCCATGGCGCAATCCATGGATACAAAATTAGTATACTGTACTATTTAAAAGTCGAGGGCGGGGCTTTTCCTGCGTGGTAGGCGGGCAGTTCCACCTAGTCAGTTTGACAGAGACGCGAGAAGACGAGGGAGTAGGCTTCTGCAAACGTAGGGCTGTGTGATTTGACAGCGAGTTACTGCTGGACAGGTTGGGCCTCGTGATTTGACTTGCCATTATCATTTTAACTGTGGCGCTACGACCGGCGTGAGTCTCCTGATTCCTGACCACCTCCATACAGGTGCCTCTCCAAATGCTCCACTATGTAGACTGTAGTAGAGGCTAGCTCTTGCATGAGAGCCCACTTCTCCATTTTTTTCCTTGCCTCTCTTTCCTCCACATATCTAAAAATGCCATGTAAAGCGCACTATTGTACTTATGTTGGTCGTAATGGAGAGTATCATATACTAGTATCATGCATATGATACTTTTGTATGATACTACTCCCATTACAAGCAGCCTTACTTGCTCCTACAGGTGCTAAGCTTGCCACATAGGCATAAAGTCTGATGTGGCAAGTTAATCAAGAAGAGTTTGGTGACCCAAGGAAGAAACGGTGCGCGTGTACCTAGGTGAAAAGACAATTTTGAGTCTATAGCTAATTAAATGAAGCAAACTTGGCAACAAAAAACTAATAAGCACACCATTTCATTGGAAGAGGTCACTCCTTGGCAAATGCAATAAATACTAGTACTCCCTGTGTCCCATAATATAAGAACGTTTTTGGCACTACACTAGTGTCAAAAACGTTCTTATATTATGGGACGGAGGGAGTACGAAGAAAGATATAGAGAGAAGTAAAAAACATTACACTTATAGCCAACCTTATAGCTAACCCTGTTGTAGTATGAGTGACTAAGTGATGACTATGTATGACATGCCAACATCAGATAGCCTAACGCACCGTGTTAAATCTCCAAGGGCGCGACCGCGCGAGCGACGCGACGGTCGTGGTAGGCGCGACCATGATACGGGCTGCTGACAGCCCTTGGATCTGAGATCAAACGGTCGCATGCTAAGTTGCTGAAAATTTGCCGAATAACCCTCCAGGATAGGATATTCACCCATAGGTCTAGAATCACGCCATGCAACCGTTCGATCTCAGATCCAAGGGCTCTCGGAAGCCCGTATCATGGGAGAATGGAAAGCCACTACCCTGCCGTTCGCACGCTGGCAGTTCGCTCCTACTCGTCCCCGCACGTCCTTTAATACTATGGCGGTTCGCTCCTAGTCGTCCCGTCCTTTCACATTACGGCAGTTCCACTAATCCTAACCCTCCTCCCAAATCCATGGCGTCCCAAATCTCCACGATCGGCGGTGAGTACAAGGTTAGAACCATCACCGGTGATAAGTTCGACGTCATCTACACCCGTTCTTCCGCGACGGTGAAAGGATGACGCATGTTCGAAAACTCAGATGATGAGTGGGTCGCTGGGCTAGATGTTGAGTACACCACAGTCCTGGGACGAGAGAAGGATCTAAAGGACGAAGAGGGGAAGAAGCCCGCCGTGATCCAGGTTTGCGTGCATGACTTATGCTTGGTCTACCACATATGCCATGCCGATGTTGAATGCCTGGATTTTAAGGACTTCCTTGAGAGCAACCTAGTCAAATTTGTTACTGTAGACTTTGGGAACGACAAAGAAGTCCTGGGTCGGATAGGCCTCACTATAGGCAACCCCTTCGACCTCCACAAGAACCGGCTGGTGTCCTCTCGCCAGCCTTCAATGCTGACCCTGGCAGGAGCCATGGTTCATCCTTCGTATGGTAAACTAGAGAAACCTCCATACGCGTTTCATCGTTATGCATGGAAGCGGAACTTACTAGATATAGACCACATCCACTACGCTGCAATGGATGGCTACCTTTGTTTCAATATCTACAAGGGTTGGATGAAGAGCAAGAGCCAAATGTGCGGTTCAAGCAAATAAGTATCGGCCAAGAGGAAGAGGGACAAGGACGAAGTCGAGGACATGGACGAGGACTCCGAGTAAGGTGGCAGTGTCGTTGCTCATGGTGGTTCTAATGCAGTGTCTACCAGAATAGTTGCAAAGTTTAATATCAGGTGTGCTTAATTTAATTTGAGGGGTGTGTTGTGCTGAGCCCCCAGGAGAACTATGTTATGTTTCTTCTCGTTACTTTAACTCTTCAGTACGTACATACTACTAGTATTTCTTACATTTCATCTTTTAGTTGGTATAGTACTACCACTCGTTTCTTCACATTATATACATACAATATATATGGCCAACATCATATAGCCAGCAGTTTAGTTGTCAAAGAATTTCAGGGTGCTTAGTTTTGTCAAAGAATTCTAGGATGCTTAGTTTTATTTGAGGGGTGGGTTGTGCTGGACACCATTATTGTGACTAGCCTTTTTTAATAGTACTATATGCATAATTTGGCGACGAGCGCTCTCTATATGTACCACCTTTTTTTAATTTCAAGTTTTGCTCCATGGCGCAATCCATCGATACTACTACTGTACAAAAGTATACATTTTTTAAAAGGCTAGAGGGCGGGGCAGTCTAGCATGGTCGGTTTCACGAGAGGCGAGGGCCTTTGTGATTTGACGGCTCATTGCTGCTGGAAGGTGGGGCCTTGTGATTTGATTGCTCGTATAAATGCGCCTATGACCTGAGGAGCAAATAACCGTGCGGTATACTCAAGTTTTCCACTGGAGTAGTACTACAACGGAGGAGCACAAAACATGGCAGCCCATGCCATATGGCGATAAAAATGATCTAATTTGCTAGTCATCTCATTGTTAGCATTGTTATATTCATTCCCTAAAAAACATTCTTCTATTCATGCCTCGCAGAGAACGTGACACATGCGGCGAAACATCCAAAGCAAAAGATGAAACACGGGAGCAAAAGAAGAAGGAAGATTATCACCCCAAATGATCTAATTTGCTGTGGAGTCGTAACTACTTCTTCATCGCCTCCACGACCTCCATCTCCTTGCGCGTCTCCTCCACCATCTTCTTCATTCTTTCCATGACGTGGGATTTCTCGACGCGAGCCTTCATCATCTGTTCCACGGCCGCATTACGTACCTTGACAGCAGCTGGGTGCTCGATGTGGAGCTTCGCCAACTCCTCCTTCTGTTCCATGACGAGGGCCTGCAACATCTTCATCGAGGAACTACTATTCTCATGCCGCTTCTTCCAGCCGGTGTTCTTCTCCTTCAACAGGTCGATCTCGTGGCAGAGCTTCGCCTTGTCCTCCTGAAGTCGCAGGATTTTGTCGGTCGCCTTCTTCTCTGAGGCAATGCTATTCTTTAGCAGCATCACCAAGCCGGCGGTCAACTCCCCCTGCTTATTGAGCTCAGCGGGCATGTCGTCGAGGCTCTCCTTCAGTAGCTCCACCAAGCCTTGGATGAACTCCTTCTGCTTATTGAGGTGCTTATTGAGCTGATCGGGAATGCCGTCGAGGGATAACGACTCCAGCGCCGCCGGCTCGGCATGTTTGCCTCCGCGGCTAGGGCGCTCCTGGGAGCCATTGCCTGCCCGTGAGAGATCTTTCGAGGTCTCTGCGTGGCGGCGAGCCCTCTTTTTTTTCTACAACCTTGGTTGCCTCTCCCTTGTTACGAGTAGTTCTCGACCTAGAGCTCTGCTCACCAGCCATGGCAAGGACGAACGAAGAAGAAACACTTATGAGGAGGAAAGGTAGAGTATTTTTTGGTTAGGTAGTTCCCCTTTTTATAACCTAAGTACTAGCACTAGTACTAATACCTACATAGTGGGGACACGTTCAGGTTTGGTACGTACTAGTAGGTGTGAGCAGGCTTTCTAATGTGATGGGAACAAGGTAAAGATTAATTGATGGTTTTGGTTTCGAGGCGTAGTGGAACATAAATTTCAAGTAGACTACACTGCTCAAATGCGTAAATATTATGTTACTAACAAAAATTGGCACAAAATACGAAGGATACCAATGGAAGTACTACTAGAAACCCATGATTTAACTACTCGCATGCGCGTACTGGAGTAATAATGTCTTTCTTTCACCCTCACGTCCACTCAATTGGCATGCGCTGTATTAATTGACCATCAATGAAGTGAACGACTTTACACGCGTCAAATTATCACATGGGGTGGATCTTGGTACAAAATTGCGTCCGCCCGTGTATCCGCGTGTGCGTGCAAGGGAATGAGTGTGTGCGTGGCGTGCATGCACATCTTTGCTTCGTGCATGTACCGCTAGTATGGCTCAGGGAGGACGAGTACATTCTTCTGGAACCAGCAACATGTCATTGTGATCAATCCATGCAAGGAGGTCGCAACAATGCCTCCACATGTGCCATGTGGCTTCATGAACTATAAGAGAGACACTGTGTAGCGTGCCATTGTAATTCTAATTTACGTGTTTTGCACATACTCGAAGTACTAGTAAGGTACACGTGCATTGCACGCATCAGATTTTGCAACCAAATTATGAATAAATACCACACTATAGCATGTAAACTCTGAGTCATATATGCCTGATGTAGACCTTCATTTAATTCTTATAGTGCATCTCATTCAAAATCAATTAGTTTTTATAAAAAAGCTAGGGCCTCTTAGATTCTTAGGATTTCCAAAACGCGGGAATAGGAAAAACATGGGATTATAGTGGAATGCCGTATTGAATCCTACAGGATTGTACGAGTGTTTGATTGTGCATAGAAAAAACGTAGAATTCTTTCAAAGAGGTTTGAGTGGATGGGATGTTTCCTATGAAATCTAGTGCAAATGAATCATATGGAAAATTCGTATGGTTTACAATCCTACGAATCAAACAACCAAGATAGGAAAAATTCCTAATGATTAGGATCCTCCAAAATTCCTTTGAGAATCCTTTGAATCAAAGAAGCCCTTAATCTATTTTATGATTCATGAAATTATGCGTTGTAAAGCATAAAGTAAAAACAAATAATGGTAATTCAACTAGAAAAAAGTTTGGGCAGTTATGATACGGAAGATTCTAGAACAAAAGAGAACCACTATTGTTTTGAGGTTTGTGCATTATGCTTAAGTTCAACCATGGAGTCTGCTAGATTGTACATGTGGCAAAATCCGGTGGGGGCTAGAAGATTGTGCGAGGGGCCGAGTGGAGGGAGACTATGAAGGAATGCACAACTGCGAGATCGATATTTAGAGAAAGGGGGCGAGAACGTGCGCTGTTGCGCGCAGTGGTGGAGCCATGAAAAATAAATGAGCTAGGGGGCCAAACATTGCTAATCCTTTACGAGGAGGGTCAATTCATGAACTTAAACCATTTTTAGCAGCAATTGTCTAATGATCACATTCATATTAGCCTCGATATACAGTGATGTTAGGGGGGGGGGCAGGGCCCTTACTGCCCCTGCCTTTGCCATTGTGCGCGCGTCTGAGAGATGAAGCGGAAGGCATGGATGATGAGAGGGGGACGTTGGATATATAATTAATGTGGGTGTATTAGCTATATATGTTAATCCTATATAGAGAGGTATAGATTGATCGATGTGGACGTGGGAAAGAGGGTAAGACCTCACTGGATATATCGATTGATCGGTTTGTGTGGAAAACTATGAAAGACCTAGCTATATGCACACATACATAGAGGAACATCGATCATTGTGCATGCATGCGTGAGAGATAAAGAATGCCCGATATGATGGAGAGGGGGATGTGTGTGGATGTGTGCCTTCATGGGAGACCGACCTGAAGAAAAAGATTGCATGTGTGCGATGGATAATGCCGACTGGTAGTGTGTGTGTGCATGCATGCACGAGAGAAAGTTAGTGGTACAATTATAAAGAGAAGACGACTGTGTGGGTGTAAAAGACTAGGTGAGGTCATAATCAATGTAAAGTTGAATTCAAATATTTGAATAAGAGATCCTGATGTTTGAAACCCATGCATGCATGATATAACGGAGATCTGCGCGGTGTGGTTTGGAAACGAGCATGTTGTAATGTATACACATTGAACAAGGTCAGACTGATTCGAATTTGAGATACCGATGGCAGACATCATTTGGCCACGTCGCATCCGTGCATGGACACACTATTCTAGTTGGAGATGATGGGTGGCTTTTGCATCACATATCTATATCTATACCCCTATATATATATTTTTTATTTTATTATTTTATTGTGTGCGGGTAACTTTAACTATCAAAGATGGTCGTTGGATGAGGCAAATCCAATGGTCCAAAGATGGCAAATTTGAGCACTACTGGCCGTTGGATATCATCTAGATTCCACCAGATTTCGCCACATGTATAATCTAGAAGACTCCATGGTTGAACTTAAGCATAATGCACAAACATCAAAACACAAGCACTTCTTCTTTGTTCTAGAATCTTCCGTATCAAAATTGCCCAAATGTTTTTCTACATGATTTGCCATTATTTGTTTTTACTTTATGTCTTACAACGCACAATTCCATGAATCTTAAAATAGATTAGCTTTCTTATAAAAACTAGATGATTTTGAATGAAATGAACTATAAGAATTAAACGAACATCTACATCATGCATATATGACTCAAAGCTTACATGCTATAATGTGGTATTTATTCATAATTTGGTTGCCAAATCTCATGCGTGCAATGCAGGTGTACCTTACTCTAGTCCAAATGGTGTTTGTGTGTGTGTGTTGTGCGTGTTGAGGTGCAAATTGTCTTTTTTTGGGGTACACGTTTGCTACGTCTTGAGCTTGCGTTGGTTTTCCTTTAAGAGGAAAGGGTGATGCAGCACCGTAGCGTAAGTATTTCCCTCAGTTTTTGAGAACCAAGGTATCAATCCAGTAGGAGGCTCCTCACAAGTCCCACGAACCTACACAAACAAACAAAGAACTCACAACCAACGCGATAAAGGGTTGTCAATCCCTTCACGGCCACTTGCGAAAGTGAGATCTGATAGATATAATATGATAAGATAAATATATTTTTGGTATTTTATAATATAGATGCAGAAAATAAAGATGCAAATAAAAGTAGATTGGAAACTTATATGATAAAAGATAGACCCGGGGGCCATAGGTTTCACTAGAGGCTTCTCTCAAGATAGCATAAGTATTACGGCGGGTGAACAAATTACTGTCGAGCAATTGATAGAAAAGCGAATAATTATGAGACTATCTAGGCATGATCATGTATATAGGTATCACGTCTGTGACAAGTAGACTGACTCCTGCCTGCATCTACTACTATTACTCCACACATCGACCGCTATCCAGCATGCATCTAGAGTATTAAGTTCATAGGAACAGAGTAACGCATTAAGTAAGATGACATGATGTAGAGGGATAAACTCAAGCAATATGATATAAACCCCATCTTTTTATCCTCGATGGCAACAATACAATACGTGCCTTGCTGCCCCTGCTGTCACTGGGAAAGGACACCACAAGATTGAACCCAAAGCTAAGCACTTCTCCCATTGCAAGAAAGATCAATCTAGTAGGCCAAACCAAACCGATAATTCGAAGAGACTTGCAAAGATAACTTAATCACACATAAAAGAATTCAGAGGAGATTCAAATATTTCTCATAGATAAACTTGATCATAAACCCACAATTCATCGGATCTCGACAAACACACCGCAAAAAGAGTTACATCGAATAGATCTCCAAGAAGAAGAAGGAGAACTTTGTATTGAGAATCACAGAGAGAGAAGAAGCCATCTAGCTAATAACTATGGACCCGAAGGTTTGTGGTAAACTACTCACAACTCATCGGAGAGGCCTTGGAGTTGATGTAGAGGCCCTCCTTGGTGGATTCCCCCTCCGGCGGAGCGCCGGTGACGGCTCCAAGATGGGATCTCGCGGATACAGAAGGTTACAGTGGTGGAAATAGTTTTTCGTGGTCGCTCCTGATGTTTTCGGGGTACATGGGTATATATAGGAGGAAGAAGTACGTCAGTGGACGCTCGAGAGGCCCACGAGGGTGGGGGTGCGCCCAGCCCTAGGGGCACGCCGAGCACCCTCGTGGCCGCCTCGCTTGTTTTGTTGACTTGCACTCCAAGTCCTCTAGATCACGTTTGTTCCAAAAAGATCGCTCCCGAAGGTTTCATTCCTTTTGGACTCCGTTTGATATTCCTTTTCTTCGAAACACTGAAATAGGCAAAAAAACAGCAATTCGGGCTGGGCCTCCGGTTAGTAGGTTAGTCCCAAAAATGATATAAAAGTGTAAAGTAAAGCCCATAAACATCCAAAACAGGTAATATAATAGCATGGAACAATCAAAAATTATAGATATGTTGGAGACGTATCAAGCATCCCCAAGCTTAATTCGTGCTCGTCCTCGAGTAGGTAAATGATAAAAACAGATTTTTTGATGTGGAAGGCTACCTAGCATATTTCTCAATGTATTTCTCTTTATTGTGGCATGAATATTCAGACCCAAATGATTCAAAATAATGGTTCATATTGACATAAAGAATAATAATACTTAAAGCATACTAACTAAGCAATCATGTCTTCTCAAAATAACATGGCTAAAGAAAGTTCATCCCTACAAAATCATATAGTTTGGTCATGTTTTGATTTTCGTTACACAAGAATGCTCTCATCATGCACAACCCTGATGACGAGCCAAGCAATTGTTTTATACTTTAGTTATCTCAGACTTTTTCAACCTTCACGCAATACATGAGCGTGAGCCATGGATATAGCACTATGGGCGGAATAGAATATAATGATAGGGGTTATGTGGAGAAGACAAAAAAGGAAAAAGTCTCACATCGACGAGGCTAATCAATGGGCTATGGAGATGCTCATCAATTGATGTCAATGCGAGGAGTAGGGATTGCCATGCAATAGATGCACTAGAGCTATAAATGTATGAAAGCTCAATAAAAGAAACTAAGTGGGTGTGCATCCAACTTGCTTGCTCATGAAGACCTAGGGCATTTTGAGGAAGCCCATCGTTGGAATATACAAGCCAAGTTCTATAATGAAAAATTCCCACTAGTATATGAAATAGACAACAAATGAGACTCTCTATATGAAGAACATGGTGCTAATTTGAAGCACAAGTGTGGAAAAAGATAGTAACATTGTCCCCTTTATATTTTTTTGGGCCTTCCTTTTTTTTCTTTGGCCTTTCTTTTTTTCGGCCTTTTTTTCTTTGGGACAATGCTCTAAAAATGATGATCATCACACTTCTATTTAATTACAACTCATGAATTACAACTCGATACTAGAACAATTGCAAAGAAGAATTCTAAAGTTGTCTCACACACGAGCAAACAGAAAAAAGGCGATAAGATTCCAAGAGTTGCCTATGCGTCATGTTCAACCCAACATAAAAATTGCGAAGAAGAATTCTAAAGTTCACCTTTAGGATGCACTTGCGATAAGATTCCATCATCCTATACCAAGCATCTTTTAAATTTTCTCCTTTCCTTTGCTTGAAGTGAAGAACTTCAAACTCCAGAGACATATGAGTGGATAAGGAACTAGCCATAACGACAAGGTAACGATCTAACACACGAGCAAACAGAAAAAAGGCAAGCGAAAGAGGGAGGAATAAGAAGGCAAGCGGAAAAGAGAGGAGATTGGGAAAGAGAGGGCAAATAAAACGGCAAGGGTGAAGTAGGGGAGAGGAAAACGAGAGGCAAATGGCAAATAATGTAAATGCGAGGGAGATGAGTTTGTGATGGGTACTTGGTATGTCTTGACTTGAGCGAATACCTCCCCGACAACGGCGCTAGAAATCCTTCTTGCTACGTCTTGAGCTTGCATTGGTTTTCCTTGAAGAGGAAAGGGTGATGCAACACAGTAGCATAAGTATTTCCCTCAATTTTTGAGAACCAAGGTATCAATCCAGTAGGAGGCTCCTCACAAGTCCCACGAACCTACACAAACAAACAAAGAACTCGCAACCAACGCGATAAAGGGGTTGTCAATCCATTCACGGCCACTTGTGAAAGTGAGATCTGATAGAGATAATATGATAAGATAAATAAATTTTTGGTATTTTATAATATAGATGCATAAAATAAAGATGCCAATAAAAGTAGATTGGAAACTGATATGATAAAAGATAGACCCGGGGGCCATAGGTTTCACTAGAGGCTTCTCTCAAGATAGCATAAGTATTACGGTGGGTGAACAAATTACTGTCGAGCAATTGATAGAAAAGCAAATAATTATGAGACTATCTAGGCATGATCATGTATATAGGCATCACGTCCGTGACAAGTAGACCGACTCCTGCCTGCATCTACTACTATTACTCCACACATCTACTGCTATCCAGCATGCATCTAGAGTATTAAGTTCATAAGAACAGAGTAATGCATTAAGTAAAATGACATGATGTAGAGGGATAAACTCAAGCAATATGATATAAAACCCATCTTTTTATCCTCGATGGCAACAATACAATATGTGCCTTGCAACCCTTTCTATCACTGGGTAAGGACACCGCAAGATTAAACCCAAAGCTAAGCACTTCTCCCATGGCAAGAAAGATCAATCTAGTAGGCCAAACCAAATTGGTAGTTCGAAGAGACTTGCAAAGATAACTCAATCATACATAAAAGAATCCATAGAAGATCCAAATATTATTCATAGATAAACTTGATCATAAACCCACAATTCATCGGATCTCGACAAACACACTACAAAAAGAGATTACATCAAATAGATCTCCACAAGAGAGGGGGAGAACATTGTATTGAGATCCAAAAAGAGAGAAGAAGCCATCTAGCTAGTAACTATGGACCCGAAGGTCTGTGGTAAACTACTCACAACTCATTGGAGGGGCTATGATGTTGATGTAGTAGCCCTCCGTGGTGGATTCCCCCTCCGACAGAACGCCAGCGACGGCTCCAAGATGGGATCTCGCGAATACAGAAGGTTACGGTGGTGGAAATATTTCTTTGGTGGCTCCCTGGATGTTTTCGGGGTATGTAGGGTTATATAGGAGGAAGAAGTACGTCGGTGGCCGCTCGAGGGGCCGACGAGACAGGGGGCGCGCCCTCCTATCTCGTGGCCGCCTCGACTGCTTCTTGGCTTGCACTCCAAGTCCTCTGGATCACATTTGTTCCAAAAATCACGCTCCCGAAGGTTTCTTTCCGTTTGGACTCCGTTTGATATTCCTTTTCATCGAAATACTGACATAGGCAAAAAAACAGTAATATGGGCTGGGCCTCCGGTTAGTAGGTTAGTCCCAAAAATGATAAAAATGTGTAAAATAAAGCCCATAGACATCCAAAACAGGTAATATAATAGCATGGAACAATCAAAAATTATAGATACGTTGGAGACGTATCAACGTTAAGCTTGTTCTTCTGAAATTTCAAGCCGCGCCTTGTTATGCCGAAAATTCAAGCTAGCGTCTCTGTCTATCGTGCTGCGAAACTCCCGCCTCTTCAACCCGCGGCTTGTTAGCCCGAAATATTTAAGATATATCTTTGTCTCGTCGTGCTCCGACAACTCCCTCCATCTCAACCCGCGCCTTGCTATTCCGAAATTATAACGCACGTGAAAACTCCCACCTTCTGTGAAATCCCGACACGCGAAATGCCCGTGGTAGCCCTGAACCGAAAGAACCACATTTTGGACAAGGGCGTCCCTAAGCTATGGTTCCCCACTGCCATCCCATCCGCCCACCCATTCGTACACCGAGGCTGCAAAAACCCGCGACGAATCCCCACACCCTGCTCCTTCTGCCACCCAGCCGGAGCCTCTTCCCCGACGATGTCGTCCACAGCAACACCTCGACATCCCTCATCCACCGTACCAGATGAGGATCTGTCATCGATCTCGTGGTCCTGCCGGTTCAGCCACCCCGTCCTCCACCTCCCAGGAGCTGCCCCGATGTTCCCCTCGTCTTTTGCGCCACCTCCATTCCCACACTGACGTCCTCACCTGCACCATCGTAGGAGCATCATCATCGCCGTTTCCTCAGATGAAGCTGCGGCCTAATTAGCGCCACCAAAGAGGTTGTACACTAATCACTGCATTTTCTTCTTGATTCGATCTCACGGTTATGCCGGTGCTCGGTCCCGAGCCGACACGGCGCGGATCCATCCACGGCGGCGTCGCCGGCCACTTCCTCCACGACGTCGCTCCCTTGGCGGCGACGTCCACATTAGTAGGAGTTGCTGCTGCTCTGCTCTTGCTCTCGGTCCCCTGCCTGGTCTGCTCTTGCCATTGCTCTTGCTCGCGCTGCTGCTCTCGCTCTTGCTCTTGCTTGCGATGCTGCTCCGATTTAGCTACACTTCAGTTGACTAAATCGACTTTTGGGTAAGTCGATTTTCAGGGGGGGCTCGCCGGGGTGAAGGAAGAACCAGCCGCAGCAGGGAGGGGGGCTCGCCGGAGAGGTACCCCACTATCTATCTTAGGGTTCAGGGTGGGGGCGGTGGTCGCCGGCGGTGGTGGGGCGGTGGCGTGGGGATCGCCGGAGAAAAAGCTCGGCACGGGGGGGCCTAGAGGGATGGCCAGGGCGGCGGCGGACCGGCGGTGGGGAGTGTTTTCGGGGCGGGCGGGGCGGCGCACCACCGGCCATGGGCGGCGGGGGGCTGCTGTTTGGCCGGTGGTGGCTGGCAGCTCAGGGGGGTGGAGGTTGAAGATGAACCGCAGGCCCTTGATTTTGTATCCAACGGCTGCAAAATCGACTGACCAGAGATGAAAATGTCAGTCGACCGATGTGTAGCCTCACCTTGCTAGTGCGTTCAGTTTCGACATCAAAATTCAGTTTCGACAACAAAATTCAGTTTCGACAGTTAAGTTCAGTTTTGACAGTTAAGTTCAGTTTCGACAGTTAAATTCAGTTTCGATAGTTAAGTTTAGAGATGAGCGGCTGATGTATTTTACATCTATCACTTTGTGGTTATGTATTTTATGTCATGTATTGGAGATGCTATTAGAATTCCACTCAGGTTAACGTTGTCTCTCTTGTCCTGCTTCAGCCTCGGCGTCGTACAACTCACCGGAGCTGCTCCAACAACGAAACCCTCCATCACAGTGGAGCAGTACCTCGGGCTCCATCTCCATACGCCTAAGATCTTCGTCCCCTCCTCCGACAACCAAGTCAGCCGGAGCATCCTCACCGGCCAACCCAATCACGCCGAGATCGATATGGCTTCGCCAAAGAGGTTGTGCACTTGTTGCATCTCTTTTTTACTCTACATGTTTTATATATTGTCCACTGAGCACTCGTAGTAACGGGAAATATGATTATTTTATCCTACTATGTGGCAAACAGTGAGGTACCAGGAAACTTAGCTATCTGTGATGGACTCTCTTGAATGCCATCATTATTTATCTATGCGTGTTTGAGTTGTGCATTTGTCGATGGGCCTGGGAGTTGAGCTAGTATGGCAGTGGCTTGGGTCCAAAGTAATAGAAGTAGCACAAAAACATAATTTCAGTGTAGGATTTTCCTTGCTCAAGCCTGCCTACTAGAATCGCCAGTGCTTGAAAGGAAAAGTGAATGAAAAACATAGGAATTGGAAAGTTTCCTATGGTACTACTTTTCATGAATTTGGTGCAAAGGAATGGAGCAAAGGAAAACTGTAGGATTTGTTCCTTTAGTGTCTCCTTGAAAGAAAAACTATAGGAATTCTAATTTCCACTTGTCCTCCTTTTCATATTCCTATTCATCAAGCACAAGACTAAGAGATAGTAGCATAATAGCATTATAACCGTACATTTTCTTGTGGTTTGACTTAATCTCACCATGCTTTTTTGCATCGTGTGATCTTTCAATTGTTGTGAATCAAACACCCAAATTGGCATAAATCCTGTGTTTTTAAATTCTCTGTTTTGCACGTGCATTCCTATCATATTCCTGTCTATTTCCTATCCCTCCGTTGTTAGAATCCTCAAATTCAAACAAGCCCTTACTCAATTACTTCTGTTACAGATATGTGTCAAAGAAAACCTTGTGTGGTTTGTCCTGCTCTTGCGGCGCTGTGTTCCACCCCAGCTCAGCTGCTCCAATGATGGAAGGGTTCACCACAGCAGGGATCCACTCTCCAGACTATCTTTCGTCGCCTTAGATCTTCTTCCCCGCCGCCGGCAGCCACGACAACTGCATTACCATCATCAACTGAGCAGATGACCTTGAGGACTACACGGGTCCGCAAGAGAGGTTGCACTCTTCCGTGTCTGCTTACGTTATGCGTTGCTTAATATGATGACATGATACATTATCATCGTGTTCACCTATTAGACTCCGAGTCAGGTCCAAACTAATGCTGAAACTTGAGTTTTCAAATGGTTGTGGGGTACATATTGGGGTAGCAATCAATACTATTTGTCTACTATCTGGTTAATCTTCGGTTTCTACTATGAGTTTCATGTTGGGGCAAACAAACATTAAAGGAGCCATTATCTGTATTTTTGAACTAAAGCTATTACCTGCCTGCTATCATTGGTTTTGGGGCTATCCACAGTTTGCTACCATCACTCTGGATTTGTGCATGCACTCCTTACATAATCTGACTATGTTTTATTCCTATGCATGCCAGTTATTTTACACAATGGAACTGATCATGTAGAGCAAAAGAGATGAGCCTTGCGTGGCAATAAAATTTCATGCAGACGTCGTTCCATGATGAGCGCAAAGGCAGCCCCCCTCCACCCATTTCGGATCGTAATCAAGAGGAAGATAACTGTTCTGAGGGGGATTCAGAAGGAGAAGACCACTCCTATTTACCCCATGAGGTCTTCGCTCTAACTTGGCATGCTGATGTTGGTAATATCATGCATATGGTGCCTTGCATTGCTTACTGTATACATTAAAGATGTCATCTGCTTAGTTTAGACATGCTTTGTGTCAATGCCATCTATTTAGTTTCTTTATCGTATATGTGAATCATGCAATGCCATCTTGTTTAGCCAGGCATCATATATGTGAATTTTGCAATGTCACCCTAGTTAGCTAGTCATCTTATATGTGAATTATATCATGCCATCATTTTTTTGTTACGTGTTAAATTTGTCAACAATTTTAGTACATTCAATTACTCTTCCTGTGCATCAGCCATTCGGCACAGTCATGGAAAAATCTGGAGTGGAAACAAGGTCTTCAGAGCAGACAATGCTATCTGACGAAGCGCATGTCTTGCTGGTTACGGATAGCTCCTCAGAGGAGGATTCAGAGACAGATGACCAGTCATATCCCCCCCCCCCCCGAGGTGCATGCTCTAACTTGGCAGGGTTATGTTGCTCATATCTTGCGTATGGTATCTTGCATTGCTATGTCATTTGCTTAGTTTAGACATGCTTTGTGTGAATGCCACCTGTTTAGTGTCTAATTACCATATATGTGAATTATGCAATGACATCTTGTTGCAAGACATTATATATGTGAATTATGCAATGTTATCTTGTTGCAAGGCATTATGTATGTGAATTATGCAATGCCATGCTGTTTAGGCAAGTGTCATATATGTGAATTATATCAGGCCATCCTTTTTTGGTATTTCTCATTGATTTTGTCGACAATGTTTGTATATTCAACTGCTCTTCCTGTGCATCAGCCATTTGAATTGGTGATGGAGAAATCTGGAGTGAAAACAAGGTCTTCAGAGCAGACAATGCTACCTGCTGAAGTAGATATCTTGCTGGTTACAGATAGCTCTTCAGAGGAGGATTCAGAGGCAGATGACCAGTCCTATTACCCCCCTGAGGTGTATGCTCAAACTTGGCAGGGTTATATTACTCATATCATGCATATCTTGTATTGCAATGCTTAGTTTTTACATCATATACACAATATTGAATGCCATCTCCTTAGTTGACACAACATATATGCGATTGCCCTCTGCTCACTTCCTTAGTATATAAATCATATATTTGAATTATGTCATGCCATGATGTTTACATAGACAACATGTATCTGAATTATGGCATGCCAACCCATTTTCTAAAGACATAATATAGTTATATCATCTCATCCTGTTTACATAGTCATCATATTTTAAATTATGTCATTCTATCCATGAATTATATCATGCCATCATGTTTCCATCCACGACATGTTTGTGATTTATGGCATACCAACCACTTTAATAGACACATCGTATAGTTATATCATGTCATCTTGTTTACATAGTCATCATATTTTGAAGTATATCATTCTATCCTGTTTAGTTAGCCATCATACATGTGAAATTGTGTCATGCTATCCTATTTAATTAGCCATCATATATGTGAAATTATGTCCTGCTATTATGTTTGGTTAGACAACATAAATGTGAATTATTTCATGCCCTGTTTCTTCCCTACTATCCATTACACCTGTTTATCTTACAATGTCTGTACATTCAATTACTTTGCTTGTTTATCAGCCATTTCAATTGGAGGGAGTGATGGCAGTATCTGTGGGAGTAAAAACACGGTCTTCAGAAAAGATCGTGCTACCTGTCGATGCAGATAGAACCACGGTTGTACTTGCCCAAGAACCAGCCCCACCACACATAACCCACACTCATGCAGATTGTACCGCTACCCAGCTAGACAGAGAACCAGCTACACCCCTTCTAACCCCAACCCTAGCAGATAGACACCCAGTTCCCGTTGACACATCACCGTCTCCACCACAAAGCACCCAAACACAAGCAGTTAGTAAGGCAACTGTAGTGCCCAAAGCACAAGCACCACCACTCCGAACCCCAAATCAATGCTTAAAGCAGAAGAAGAATTGTTCTCAGGTCAGGTTCCGTAGCTATGGTTTATACTACTTTTCTCTTGCATCATTGTATTTACTCATACCAACTAATTTCAAATTTGAAGGATGCAATTGAAACTCCAATGGCGCAACAGGTATGTTTTAAAGCTGTTTATTCAACGTGTTTGGCTATTTGCTATTTTAACTTGCTCTATGTTGATTTTAGTTTCAATTGAATAAACATTTATGTTCTCATGCCATGCACATTACAAGTGTTGTTATTGTTGTGTAGTTTCCCACACTTATATTCTGTCTATGCTGCTTTGTCTTAAATAGATATGATTCGAACTGTATCTATCTTGATTTGGCAACATAAACTAGAATGATATAGACCATACAGTGACCATACTATATAGATATATGTTTGTTTCATGTTGTTATCCTGTCCACCTTACTACTGAACTGGTTTACCAAAATGAATTTCATATACTACATTGTAAACCTGTGATGTGTTTGTTTGTTTCTCTTTTAGAACGCGGATAAAATATTGGAGAAGAGTACCCCGTTATGCAATGGTAAAGGAAGTAATGCAGATAAGGTTCAACATAGTGAGACATCCCTGTTGGTCTCCAAGAAAGCTGATAAAAACTATATTGAAGACATTGAGACAACCCCAAAGTCATGTCTTGATGTAGTGTTCGAGTTACTGGCTACTACTGCTCACACCAGCTCTTCGAACTCATTGCCTGAATCAGTTCGGCTTCTTGAGTCTCAACTTCAAGTTGAAAGACATTGATCAGATGTTATGTGACAGGAAGCCGAAGGATTGAGGAAGTCCTTGCAGAATTCAGATGCATACTTTCTGGTGCAATAGCAAGTGCTGAAGGACTTAAGCGCCAAACAAGAGAAAGTTAATAAGACTGCTAAGCATCTTGCCAGCATTATGGGTACCCATGATATTGTTTCTTGAGCTCTTCTGAACTGGTTTCAGTTCTGGATTTGTTTTGCTGCGGTGTTTATTTGCGCTAGTCGCCAACTTTGACAACCAGTGTATATGATATGCTGCTTTGTTCCCTATATCTGCACTGGTGGCGAACTTTGATGCCCAGTGGATGTAATATGTGTAATAGCCGTGATAGCCTAGCGTTAGTTGCTTTCTTATTTATTTCCTTGTTGTCTTGTTTATTTGTTTGCTCGGTTTGCTAGTGGCTACAATAACCTATTTTTTAAAACTAGGCCACAATAACCATGGCTAATATTTACTGTAGTGACAGTGGGCCTTCCACGGGCCGTAGAAACAGTGGGCCTTCTACGGGCCGTAGAAACAGTGGGTCTTCTACGGGCCATAGAAACAATGGGCCTTCTACGGGTCGTATCATCAATGGGCCTTATACGGGCCGTATGATCGATTAGCCAAACATGGGCCAAACAGACCGCATTATGGCCATAAACGGGCTAGAGTTGGAACCGTCCGTTCATGGGCCGACCATAACGGGCCGTCATTAATAGGCCGTATTTGATGACGCTATGAAAACGGCCCAACGTATTAACGTACCACAATCGGGCCGACTGTAACCATGGGCTGAATTTAGCCCATAAGCAGAAAATGACAGTAACGGGCCGTAAGTAAATGAATGCTAGAAATGAGCCCAAGAATAAATGGGCTCTGAGAAGGCCGAAATATAACATTGGCTGGAAATGGCCCAATGGAATAACGGGCCATTAATGGTTATAAAGTAATACACTATTCATTACGGGCCAGTTTTCAGCAAGGGTCGTTAATGGTTGTAAAGTGATACACTGTTCATTACGGGCCATTTCACGACGGGCCATTAATGGGCCAAGAGTTACGAAGGACCTCATATGGGTTGAAAGACGTCATGGGCCATACATGGGCCAGAAGTGAAAACAGGCTGGAATCATATTGGATGGCCTAGATGACGCTACTGGGCCTAATTCGGATAGGGCGTAACGGACGTTGGGTTAGCGGGCTGTAAATGGGCTATATGCGAACATGCCATTAATAGGCTTTCCATGGGCCGGCCCGCCACCTGTTGACCAAGTCAAACAGGCCGGCATTTTCACAGGAATGGGCCTCTGTTGGGCCGTGCCACGTGTCAACGTATCATAGGCGCCTTCTGTCTAATGAGTGGATGGCATCTGTCCCAACGATGAGCCGACATGTGTTTCCTCCAGCAAATGATGATTTTACACATGGAAAATCCCCATTGGTCGGGGCTGTTAATGGGTTATCGGATCCAAAACCCAACCCGATAGCTTAACGGCGTTCCGTCACGATGGATGCCACATGTCGGTCACCTTGACGAAAGCACTTCTGTGACACGCGATTTATCGTCATGGAAGTGCGTGATGATAATTTTGGTAATGTCATGGAACACTTCTACGATAGCACAGGTATGACTATCTCGATTCTGTCATAAAATCGTCATGGATGTACATGCATGACAAAAAACGCGACCTACTATGAAAAACACGTATCATCACGGAAGTGTATTTTTTTGTAGTGTATGCTACCCTTCATCACCGTCATATCCGTACGACGGCGATATGTGATCTTTGCAAGGTTGCCATGGAAGACTTGCACCATGCGTTGATAGGCTACATGCATGCACGAATGTTCTGGGATGCTGCTCATAATTTCATGGGTGTCACTTTGCCGCTGCTGAATTCGAACACTTGGGCAAGGGACGTGCTAATGAATGATCAAATCTTGGATCAAGATAGAGGAAAAATTATAACAGTTATGCATGCGATTTGGTCGGCAAGGAATCGGTGGACCCATGATCAAATTTCTTATGATCCAATCCATGCGATCAAGACAGTCCGTAATAATTTACTTTTGCATGAGTTCCCAAAGCCTATGCGAGGTGTCATGGGTCTCCATTGGTGTCCTCCTGATGTGGGCTGGATTAAGATCAATACGGACAGAGCAACAAGCATTGAAGCTTCATGTGCGGGAGGTGGAGGTGTGGCAAGATTTCATCTGTCGTTCATGGGAGCTTGGAGTAAATCGTTCCCGGGAGTATCAGATCCTTTCGTTGCTGAAGCTCTGGCGCTACGGGAAGGAGTTATCTTCGCACAACTATGTGGGTTCTCACATGTAGTGATGGAGGTGGATTGTTTAGAGGTTGTCAACCTCTAGTCTTCGCGCGATAGTTCAAGAGCAATTGTTGCGCCTATCATAGATGAAATTCGGGAGAAGTCGTCATCTTTTATTTCATTTACTATTAGGCATGTACTCAGAGAGGCAAATACTCTGGCAGATCTGTGTGCCAAGAAGGCTTGCACCTTATTGGCTTCGGAGTGCTGGCTTGAGGACTACCCTCCTTTCCTTGTTAACAGCTTAAGGTCTGATTGTAACTACATGCTACTCCATCAATAAAGCTCCCAAATATTCTGGCAAAAAAACGGTTTAAATAAATTGGTGGGATAGACAAAATCAATGAGGAAGGTTTAACAGAAGTGGAGGCGATCATATGAACTTCCGTTTTAGGTGTAGAGATTATATGGACACAGACACAAGGGTCCAGAATTTCTGTAATTGAATCAGTCTCAAATATACTACCATGCATGCACTAGGTGAGCTCAAGAAAAGCGCATCGTGCCTGAAAATCCACCCTGGAAATCATCTTGAAATAGACTTTCACACCACTTTATATATAAAGCATCAACCGAAGAAGTACATGGTTGAACGATACAAGATGGTGAGGTAGCCCTCTTACAAAGCCGATCCTAAATATCCGGCACACGCAGAACACGTGCGACTACGCTACCAGCAACTAACACCAGAAGAACTAAACACCCTCATGCTACGACCTAGCACACCTAAACTCCATAACGTCTTTAGGAGGGAAAACGGCGCAGAGCGTCGCCATTGCCGGGTCCCAATCGGACACATGTCTTCACCCGGAGCCCTGACACGGAGAGAATACCCACAACAGCGTCTTCAAGAAGATCACATCACCCTCGGGTGTCGCCATCGTCGGTGCAAATGCACAAAGTTTTTGCTCGGCAACTTGCCCGTTGCTACGTCTTGAGATAGCGTTGGTTTTCCTTGAAGAGGAAAGGGTGATGCAGCAATAGTAGCGTAAGTATTTCCCTCAGTTTTTGGGAACCAAGGTATCAATCCAGTAGGAGGCTCCTCACAAGTCCCGCGCACCTACACAAACAAAACAAGAACTCGCAACCAACGCAATAAAGGGGTTGTCAATCCCTTCACGGCCACTTGCGAAAGTGAGATCTGATAGAGATAATATGATAAGATAAATATATTTTTGGTATTTTATGATATAGATTGGAAAAGTAAAGATGCAAATAAAAGTAGATTGAAAGCTTATATGATAAGAGATAGACCCGGGGGCCATAGGTTTCACTAGTGGCTTCTCTCAAGATAGCATAATTATTATGGTGGGTGAACAAATTACTGTCGAGCAATTGATAGAAAAGCGAATAATTATGAGATTATCTAGGCATGATCATGTATATGGGCATCACATTCGTGACAAGTAGACTGACTCCTGCCTGAATCTACTACTATTACTCCACACATAGACCGCTATCCAGCATGCATCTAGAGTATTAAGTTCATGAAGAACAGAGTAACGCTTTAAGAAAGATGACATGATGTAGAAGGATAAACTCATGCAATATGATATAAACCCCATATTTTTATCCTCGATGGCAACAATACAATACGTGCCTTGCTGCCCCTGCTGTCACTAGGAAAGGACAACGCAAGATTGAACCCAAAGCTAAGCACTTCTTCCATTGCAAGAAAGATCAATCTAGTAGGCCAAACCAAACCGATAATTCGAAGAGACTTGCAAAGATAACTTAATCACACATAAAAGAATTCAGAGGAGATTCAAATATTTCTCATAGGTAAACTTGATCATAAACCCACAATTCATCGAATCTCGACAAACACACCACAAAAAGAGTTACATCGAATAGATCTCCAAGAAGAGGAAGGAGAACTTTGTATTGAGAATCAAAGAGAGAGAAGAAGCCATCTAGCTAGGGTTTCCCCCAAGCTCGAAGAGGGGCCCAACTAAGAAGGCCTTGGCAGCGCCTCCAAGGAGGAAAACGACACCCGCGGGCGCCATCGCTGCCAGCACCGGCGAGCCGAGCAGGGATATCCCCCTGGCCTGAAGTTGAGAGACCCCATAGCCGCCGAATCCGGGATCGAAGATGGGAGGCCAACGCTGGTTAGAATCACCGAGTCATCGGGGGTTGGCGGGGCTGCACCTGTCGTCGGAGGGTGGCACCACCTACACACCCAAGGGCACAAGATCTGGCAAAAGGGGAGGCTTTGAGGCGTAAATGGTAGGGCGGGCGACGAGGCGAACCACGTGGGAGGGTCTTGCCGCAACGGCGTCCAGCAACACCGGCAAGCACGGACTGGAAGCACGCAGATCCAAGCTGTCGTGGCCTTGACCATCAGGATCTCGGCAAGCCAGGTAGACTGGAAGGGACATAGCTACCAGGTCGCCGGGCTAGAGCAGACCAGTGGAGAACTCCAGCAGCGAGGGACACCGGAGAGACGCGGGCCTGTAGCCGCTGGGGCCGGAACAGCACCAGCAACGACCCACCGCGAGGGGTCCCGAGCCAGCTACAACCGCGTACATGTCGCCACCTCCGCGCGAGTGCCGTCATCGTTGCTTGGGGAGGGGGGCGCCGGAGAGGCCTTGGAGTTGATGTAGAGGCCCTCCATGGTGGATTCCCCCTCCGGTGGAGCGTCGGCGATGGCTCCAAGATGGGATCTCACGGATACAGAAGGTTACAGTGGTGGAAATAGTTTTTCGTGGTCGCTCCTGATGTTTTCGGGGTACATCGGTATATATAGGAGGAAGAAGTACGTCGGTGGACGCTCGAGGGGCCCATGAGGGTGGGGGTGTGCCGGGCACCCTCATGGCTGCCTCGCTTGTTTCTTGACTTGCACTCCAAGTCCCGTGGATCACAATTGTTCCAAAAAGATCGCTCCCGAAGGTTTCATTCCGTTTGGACTCCGTTTGATATTCCTTTTCTTCGAAACACTGAAATAGGCAAAAAAACAGCAATTCAGGTTGGGCCTCCGGTTAGTAGGTTAGTCCCAAAAATGATATAGAAGTGTAAAGTAAAGCGCATAACATCCAAAACAGGTAATATAATAGCATGGAACAATAAAAAATTATAGATACATTGGAGACGTATCACCCGTGCCACAACGAGGTCGTCAGGAGGAGCGCGACAATGACAGAACTCCAGATCCAGATCGGGACACCGCCCATCTAGGGGAGGGGGCACGTCCAAGCCACCCAACACAGCACCTCTCATTGCCCACACAACCCGGGAGTGAAGCCACCACCACCGCCATGGTGCCTGCCGAAGAGCAACCATGGTACCCATCATAAACTCTTCTCCCTTGCATTACATTGTTCATCATTCGCCTCTCGTTTTCCTCTCCCCCACTTTTAAAACAACTTTCGAAAACCTTTTCCTTTTCTTCGCCCCTCTTCCGTTCATCTCTTTTTGGCTTGCTTCTTGTGTGCTTGTGTGTTGGATTGATTGCTTGTCACGATGGCTCAAGATAATACTAAATTGTGTGACTTTTCCAACACCAACAACAATGATTTTATTAGCACTCCGGTTGCTCCATCTACTAATACCGAATCTTGTGAAATCAATGCCACTTTGCTGAATCTTGTTATGAAAGATCAATTTTCTAGCCTTCCTAATGAAGATGTTGCATCCCATCTAAACAATTTCGTTGATTTGTGTGATATGCAAAAGAAGAAAGATGTGGATAATGTTATTGTTAAATTGAAGCTATTTCCGTTTTCGCTTAGAGATCGTGCTAAAACTTGGTTCTCATCTTTGCCTAAAAATAGTATTGATTCATGGAATAAGTGCAAAGATGCTTTTATCTCTAAGTATTTTCCTCCCGCTAAGATCATCTCCCTTAGGAACGATATTATGAATTTTAAGCAACTTGATCATGAGCATGTTGCACAAGCTTGGGAGAGAATGAAATTAAAGATACGTAATTACCCTACACATGGTTTGAATTTGTGGATGATTATACAAAAAAATTATGCCAGACTGAATTTTGCTTCTAGAAATCTTTTAGATTCGGTCACGGCACGCACTTTTATGGAAATCACTTCAGGAGAAGCTACTAAACTCCTAGATCATATTATGGTTAATTATTCTCAATGGCACACCGAAAGATCCACTAGTAAAAATATCCATGCGATTGAAGAGATTAATGTTTTGAGTGGAAAGATGGATGAAGTTATGAAATTATTTGCTAATAAAAGTGTTTCTTCTGATCCTAATGATATGCCTTTGTCCACTTTGATTGACAATAATAATGAATCTACGGATGTGAATTTTGTTGGCAGGAACAGTTTTGGTAACAACGCGTATAAAGGCAATTTTAATTCTAGGTCATTTCCTAGTAATTCCTCTAATAATTATGGTAATTCCTACAACAACTCTTATGGAAATTTTAATAAGATGCCCTCTGATTTTGAGAATAGTGTTATGAAATTTATGAGTTCGTAAAGAATTTCAATGCTTTGATTGAAGAAAAATTGCTTAAGATTGATGAATTGGCTAGGAACATGGATAGAATTTCTCTTGATGTTGATTCTTTGAAACTTAGATCTATTCCATCTAAGCATGATATCAATGAGTCTCTCAAGGCCATGAGAATTTACATTGATTAGTGCAAAGAAAGAACCGCTAAGATGCGTGCTAAAAAAGATTGGTTTGTAAAAGCGTGTTCTTCTAGTTTTCATGATAATAATGACAAAGATCTAAAAGTGATTGATGTGACTCCTATTAAATCTTTGTTTTCCAATATGAATCTTGATAAAGATGGGACTGGAGATGAGTCAAGTTTAGTTAAAAGGCTTCCCAATGATTTGGAGTTTTTATACTAGATGCAAAAATTGATAAAAGTGGGATTGAAGAGGTCAAGACTTTAAGTAGCAATGAACCCACTATTTTGGATTTCAAGAAATTTAATTATGACAATTGTTCTATAATAGATTGTATTTCCTTGTTGCAATCCATGTTAAATTCTCCTCATGCTTATAATCAAAACAAAGCTTTTACTAAACATATCGTTGATGCTATGATGCAATCTTTTGAAGAAAAGCTTGAACTAGAAGTTTCTATCCCTAGAAAACTTTATGATGAGTGGAAACCTATTATTAAGATTTAAATTAAAGATTATGAATGCTATGCTTTGTGTGATTTGGGTGCTAGTGTTTCCACGATCCCAAAAAATTTGTGTGATGTGCTAGGTTTCCGTGAATTTGATGATTGTTCTTTAAATTTGCATCTTGCGGATTCCACCATTAAGAAACCTATGGTAAGGATTAATGATGTTCTATTTGTTGCAAATAGAAATTATGTGCCCGCAGATTTCATTGTTCTTGATATAGATTGCAATCCTGCATGTGCTATTATTCTTGGTAGACCTTTCCTTAGAACGATTGATGCAATTATTGATATGAAAGAAGGAAACATTAGAATCCAATTTTCATTAAGGAGGGCATGGAACACTTTCCTGGGAAGAAAATTAAATTTCCTTATGGATCTATTATGAGGTCCATTTAAGGATTGCATACCAAAGATGGCAATACCTAGATCTATTCGTGTTTTTGTGCCTAGCTAGGGGCGTTAAACGATAGCGTTTGTTGGGACGCAACCCAATTTTATTTTTGTTATTTACTTTCTATTCCTATTTAATAAATAATTCATCTAGCCTCTGGTTATATGTGGTTTTATGTTTTAATAAGTGTTTGTGCCAAGTAGAACATTTGGGAAGACTTGGGTGAAAGTTAATGCAATCTTGCTATAAAATTAGAAACTTTTGCGCTCACGAGAATAGCTGTCATTTTTCTACAGAAGAGTGCTTTTAAGTTCATTCTTTTTGCAGAAGATTAATAGACAAATTCCTCACGTCCAAACATTTATTTCAGAATTTTTGGAGTTACATAAGTATTCTGGAGTTAAAGATTACTACAGACTGTTCTGTTTTTGAAAGATTCTGTTTTTCGCGTGTTGTTTCATTATTTTGATGAATCTATGAGTAGTATCGGGGGGTATGAACCATAGAGAAGTAGGAATACAATAGGTTTTACACCAATATAAATAAAGAATTAGTTCACAACAGTACCTTAAAGTGGTGATTTATTTTCTTATACTAACGGAGCTCATGAGATTTTCTGTTGAAGTTTTGTGTTGTGAAGTTTTCAAGTTTCGGGTAAGGATTTGATGGACTTTGGAATAAGGAGTGGCAAGATCCTAAGCTTGGGGATACCCAAGGCACCCCAAGGTAAAATTCAAGGACAACCAAAATCCTAAGCTTGGGGATGCCCCAGAAGGCATCCCCTCTTTCGTCTTCGTCTATCGGTAACTTTACTTGAGGCTATATTTTTATTCACCACATGATATGTGTTTTGCTTGGAGCGTATTGTATGATTTGAGTCTTTGATTTTTAGTTTACCACAACCATCCTTGCTGTACACACCTTTTGGGAAAGACACGCATGAATCGTGACTTGTTAGAATACTCTTTGTTCTTCACTTATATCTTTTGAGCTAGGCAATATTGCTCTAGTGCTTCACTTATATCTTTTTAGAGCACGGCAGTGGTTTTATTTTATAGAAATTCATGAACTCTCGTGCCTCACTTATATTATTTTGAGAGTCTTTTAGAACAACATGGTAATTTGCTTATGTTATAAAATTAGTCCTAATATGATGGGCATCCAAGATGGGTATAATAAAACTTTCATATGAAGAGCATTGAATACTATGAGAAGTTTGATTCTTTATGATTGTTCTGAGATATGAAGATGGTGATATTAGAGTCATGCTAATAGGGTAGTTGTGAATTTGAGAGATACTTCTGTTAAAGTTTGTGATTCCCGTAGCATGCATGTATGATGAACCGTTATGTGATGAAGTTGGAGCATGATTTATTTATTGATTGTCTTCCTTATGAGTGGAGGTCGGGATTGCGCGATGGTTAACTCCTACCAACCCTTCCCCTAGGAGCATGTGTGTAGTACTTTGTTTTGATGACTTGTAGATTTTTGCAATAAGTATGTGAGTTCTTTATGACTAATATTGAGTCCATGGATTATACGCACTCTCACCCTTCCACCATTGCTAGCCTCTCTTGTGTTGCACAATTTTCGCTGGTACCATACACTCACCATATACCTTCCTCAAAAAAGCCACCATACCTACCTATTATGGCATTTCCATAGCCATTCCGAGATATTGCCATGCAACTTTCCACCGTTCCATTTATTATGACATGCTCCATCATTGTCATATTGCTTTGCATGATCATGTAGTTGACATCGTATTTGTGGCAAAGCCACCGTTCATAATTCTTTCATACATGTCACTCTTGAATCATTGCACATCCTGGTACACCGCCGGAGGCATTCACATAGAGTCATATTTTGTTCTAAGTATTGAGTTGGAATTCTTGAGTTGTAAGTAAATAAAAGTGTGATGATCTTCATTATTAGAGCATTGTCCCATGTGAGGAAAGGATGATGGAGACTATGATTCCCCCACAAGTCGGGATGAGACTCCGGACGAAAAAAAAGAGGCCATAAAAAAAGGAGAGAAGGCCCAAATAAAAAATGAGAGAAAAAGAGAGAAGCGACAATGTTACTATCCTTTTTCCACACTTGTGCTTCAAAGTAGCACCATTATATTCATGATAGAGAGTCTCCTATGTTGTCACTTTCATATACTAGTGGGAATTTTCATTATAGAACTTGACTTATATATTCAAATGATGGGCTTCCTCAAAATGCCCTAGGTCTTTGTGAGCAAGCAAGTTGGATGCACACCCACTTAGTTTCTTTTTGAGCTTTCATACACTTACAACTCTAGTGCATCCGTTGCATGGCAATCCCTACTCACTCACATTGATATCTATTGATGGGCATCTCCATAGCCCATTGTATGCCTAGTTAATGTGAGACTATCTTCCTTCTTTTTGTCTTCTCCACAACCACCATTCTATTCCACCTATAGTGCTATGTCCATGGCCCATGCTCATGTATTGCGTGAAGATTGAGGAAGTTTGAAAATACTAAAGTATGAAATAATTGCTTGGCTGAAACTGGGGTTGTGCATGATTTAAATATTTTGTGTGATGAAGAGAGAGCATAGCCAGACTATATGATTTTGTAGGGATAGCTTTCTTTGGCCATGCTATTTTGAGAAGACATGATTGCTTTGTTAGTATGCTTGAAGTATTATTGTTTTTATGTCAATATTAAAATTTTGTGTTGAATCTTTCGAATCTGAACATTAATGCCACAATAAAGAAAATTACATTGATATATATGTTAGGTAGCATTCCACATCAAAAATTCTGTTTTTGTCATTTACCTACTCGAGGACGAGCAGGAATTAAGCTTGCGGATGCTTGATACGTCTCCAACGTATCTATATTTTTTGATTGTTCCATGCTATTATATTATCTGTTTTGGATGTTTAATGGGCTTTAATATGCTATTTTATATTATTTTTGGGACTAATCTATTAACCGAGGGCCCAATGCCAGTTTATGTTTTTTTGCATATTTTAGAATTTTGCAAAAAAGGAATACCAAACGGAATGAAACCTTCGCGATGATCTTTCTTGGATCGAAAGCAAACCAGAAGACTTGGAGATGAAGTCGGAGATGCAACGAGGAAGCCACGAGGCAGGAGGACACGCCCAGGGGGGTAGGCGCGTCCCCACCCTCGTGGGCCCCTTGTGGCTCCCCTGACCTAGTTCCTTCGCCTATATATACTCTTATACCCTAAAAACATCAAAGGGATCCATGAAACCACTTTTCCACTGCCGCAACCTTCTGTACCCATGAGATCCCATCTTGGGGCCTTTTCCGGCGATCTGTCAGAGGGGGATTCGATCACGGAGGGCTTCTACATCAACACCATTATCTCTCCGATGAAGCGTGAGTAGTTTACCATAGACCTTTGGGTCCATAGTTATTAGCTAGATGACTTCTTCTCTCTCTTTGATTCTCAATACCAAGTTCTCCTTGGTGTTCTTGGAGATCTAGTCGATGTAATACTCTTTTGCGGTGTGTTTGACGAGATCCGATGAATTGTGGATTTATGAACAAGATTATCTATGAATATTATTTGGTTCTTCTCTGAATTCTTATATGCATGATTTGATATCTTTGCAAGTCTCTTTGAATTATCGGTTTAGTTTGGCCTACTAGATTGATCTTTTCTTGTAATGGGAGAAGTGCTTAGCTTTGGGTTCAATCTTGTGGTGTCCTTTCCCAGTGAAAGTAGGGGCAGCAAGGCACGTATTGTATTGTTGCCATCGAGGATAACAAGATGGGTTTTTTGTCATATTGCTTGAGTTAATTCCTCTACATCATGTCATCTTGTTTAATGCGTTACTTCGTTCTTTATGAACTTAATACTCTAGATGCATGTTGGATAGCGGTCGATGTGTGGAGTAATAGTAGTAGATGCAGGCAGGAGTCAGTCTACTTGAAACGGACGTGATGCCTATGTTCATGATAATTGCCTTAGATGCCATCATAATTATTTGCTTTTCTATCAATTGCTCGGCAGTAATTTGTTCACCCACCGTAATATATGCTATCTCGAGGGAAGCCACTAGTGAAACCTATGGCACCCGGGTCTCTTTTTCCATATTATTGAATCTTGTTTACATCTTGCTGGTTTCCAATCTACTATTTTGCAATCTTTACTTTCCAATATATACACCCAAAAAATACCAAAAATATTTACTTTACCGTTTATCTATCTCTGTCAGATCTCACTTTTGCGAGTGACCGTGAAGGGATTGACAACCCCTTTATCGCGTTGGTTGCAAGTGCTTGTTTGTTTGTGTAGGTATTCGGTGACTTTTGTGTCGTCTTCTACTGGATTGATACTTGTTTCCCAAAACTGAGGGGAATATTTACGCTACTTTGCTGCATCACCCTTTCCTCTTCAAGGGAAAACCAACGCAAGTTCAAGAGGTAGCAGTAACACCAGCCGGTACTAAAATGTTTAGGGGTTTATTGTGCTATGATTTATTTTTACTTTTAATTTTGTTTTTTTTCATTTAATTATTTTTCATTTGAAACATATTTTACGCTACTACATATTGTACACATATATATAAATAGAATTTCTTGTACAACCGATCATATATACAATTATATACAAGTTGGTATATACAATTTCTTCTACAATTTGCAGATCATTGCATGGAGGCATTATAGCGAGTAATGGAATTCTCCTTTGGGATGTATGACCTAGTCGAGCAAAAATCCCGCTATTTCCTCTTGAATCGCTCGATCGCGTTCCTGTGGTAGGAGTTGATCCCACATTTCCCTCATCTTTAAAGAAGGAGATTAATATGCATGTATTAGTTGTGCGTGTGTATATATTAGATAATGATGTAAAATTGTGATTAGTGTTCTGGCAAACGTACCCATTGGTGTCTATCAGTTTTGCTCCTTTCGTACGCCATCATGCGAGTGTTCTCGCAAACGTACACTACAAAAAAAGACACATCCGTGACATTTTGGGTCGAACGAATTTTTTTCCTGTCATACATATGACACTTCTATGACGATAATTGTGACAAAACCCGGTATCATCATAGATGTGGTGGGCTCCTACTTCTATGACAAAAAATCATGACAGAAAATGGGCTTTTCGTCCTGGGCGGGCCGGAGATGCAACTGAATGACATTCTTTGGGCCGTCCATGACGGAAAAAACCGTGGTAGAAGCGAGGGGGAGGAAAATTTCGGGGAGTTCCCGGTTACGGTGGGAGGTCAGGGGCCGAGTGATGCGTGTTTCTCTCGTACACGTACGCGCGTGTGTGCGAGGCGTTGGCTCTAACTGAACCCGAGCGAGGCGTTGGGCTCTAACTGAACCCGAGCGATTGCACTGCATGCTACCCGTTACTAAACCCGAGCGATCGATTCCTTCGCTACTGCTGCTAACTGAAGCCGATCGATGTTGCCTCTCTGGATGAACAGTGAACGTTGCGGGGGGTTTTGGATGAACAGTGAGTGGTGGGAGTGGATGAACAGGACCCGTGGCGTTGCCTCTGGATGAACAGGACCCTGTGGTGTGGAGGGTTGGATGAACAGGACGACCCCGTGGAGGGCTGGATGAACAGTAGACGGTGGAGGGGTGGATGAATAGTAGCCCATGGAGGGGTGGTTGATCAGGAGCCTATGGAGAGGGGTGGTTGAAGAGTAGCCGGTGGAGTAGCGCGCAATGGAGGCTGGATGAATAGGAGCCCGTGGATGAACAGTCGCAGGTGGAGGCTGGAGGAGGTCGACGGTGGATGAACAGTAGCCCGTGGAGGCTGGAGGAGGTCGACGGTGGAGATGAACAGTATCCCGTGGAGTCCCGTTTTGCGGTACGCCACACCCCTCCCGATGAACAGGACCCCCGTTTCGATCGTAGCGCTCCAACACAAGTCTGTTTCGTCTGTTTTGCGGTACGCCACACCACTCCCAATCAACAGGACCCCCGTTTCGACCGTAGTGCTCCAACACAAGTACGTTTCATCCGTTTTGCGGTACGCCACACCCCTCCCGATCAACAGGACCCCCGTTTTGACCGTAGGAGGTCCGTTTCCTCCATTTTGCGGTACGCCAGACCCCTCCCGATGAACAGGATCCCGTTTCGAACGTGGCCGGTCGAAGACAAGGATGTTTCCTCTGTTCTGCGGTACGCCAGGCCTCGTTTCCATCGCCTGTTCCGTCCAAGCCCTCCCGATGAACACGACGACGCATTTCTTTCCGACCCAGCCGGTTGGCTCCCCATGAACACGACGACGACGCTGTTTCTCCGTTCCGACCCAACCATGTAGACGAGCCCTGGCCGTACGTATGCGCGAGTAGGCGTTCGAGACCCCGCCCGTATGTACACATACGTGGCCGTATTTTCTTTCTTGCACACTGGCCGTTGTATGTACGTGTACATGCTATGTGCGTGCCTCTACTACGACACGTGCGTGCCTCTACTACGACACGTGCGCGCCTCTACATCGACCAGTATATATGTACGTACATGTTCGCGACCAGAATGACAACGCTACGTATGCTTCGACCAGGTAGGTCCCGACTGTCACGCACTTCCTTGCGTGCGAAGATGTAGCTGGTGGGTCCCAGCAGTCAGGGGGACGAATCATTTTTTTCGGACGCACTTCCTTGCGTGCGAAGATGTAGCTGGTGGGTCCCAGGAGTCAGGGGGCCGAATTGTTTTTTTGCCCAGACACACTTCCTTGCGTGCGAAGATGTAGCTGGTGGGTCCCAGCAGTCAGGGGGGAAACATTTTTTGTGAAATACGGTGGCCCGTCCTGTAGGTCCCTACTGTTAGGTGGAGGAATAATTATTTTCCGCATAATAAGGAGGCACTTCCTTGCTGTGGACGTGGACCCAGCTGTCAGCCTCTCCACGTACAGTCCACGTCCGATGGAAGTCATTCCTTGACCACGTTGACCACGCCGCGTCGAGAGCACCAGGGCGGTGGACGACGGCGAGGCCTAGGAAGGGGACAACGCGGAGCCGGGGAAGATGCGGCAGTGGAAGCCCGTGCGGAGAGGAGTACGAGGGTTCACCGGTTCGGCTGCGGTGTGAGGCTGCCGCCACCACAGAATAACAGTGGGTGTGGGTGAGTAGAGGGATGCCCTGGCCAACGGTGGGAGTAGTAGGGGGCGCTGAGGCCTGCGCGGCAGCACAGCCGGCCACGGGAGGCGGGAGCAGGAGGTCCCACCGGCGCTGCTTTGGCGGCTGGAGCAAGAAGATCAGAGATTGAAGAAACACGACGATCGTTGGATTGACATCCAATGGTCACGTCTGCTAGAATCGTTTGTTGACGTATATAATAACTAAAAAAATCTTGCATACATGTCAACTAAATAGGCCCACAAGTCAGACCACTCCTTTTTTTAATAATTTATATATAGCTCATGGCAACTTCTTATGCAATTTATTGCAGTCGTTTTTTTGGTTGGCCAGGGCCAATTTCGCATATTTTTGTGGGTTCCAAACTATTTTTAATACCAAAATGTCGAGCCAGATTTAAAGTACTTTGAAGATATATTTAAATTAGGTTAATGCCCAGTGAAATAGGAATCTGAAAATGTGAAAAATATATATATAAAGTAATTGCCAATTTGTCATATGTTTTTATATTTACAACCCATTTCATATTACTTTCAAGATTTGCAGGCGTCTTGAAAGAGTTGCAGCCCATCAGGGCGTAGAAAAATAAGTAGGCCTGGATTGGGTATTCTTCAGAAAAAAATAAACTGGGATCATTTTTACAAAGAAAAAATAGCTGGGCTGGTCACATGGTGAACATAAAATATAAGCCTGGGCTAGATGGGCCACAGCCCAGTTCAAACCTTGCTCCGTCTCAACAATAACAAAAAAATACTGCTCGAGCAGCTACGTCCCAGGTGTCAGCCGATCTTCTATTGTTCTCTTGTCTATTGACTATATACGCTCACAATGACGTGGGTCCCAGATGTCAGGAAAACACTAGGAGGAAGCATTTTATTTTTCCATACGCTGACATGGTGGGCCCCTACTGTCATCCTATCCACATACTTCTGCCGATTCCTGTTATTTGTTGACCATGTTGGCAATGCGAGAGGGCGGCGTCGCGGCGAGCGCACCAAAACGCGCGAAGGACGTCGGCGTTAACGATTTAGGAGACGGTGGGGCGGCGATGCGTGCGCTAAGGCGCAGCTAGCCGTGGGAGGCGGAAGCAGGCGGCCCCGCCGGCGCTGGTTTAGTTTTGGCGGCTAGAGGAAGATAGGATTGAAGAAACACGACAGACTGTAAAATCAGCAGGAGTACTTAACAACCTTAACTAAAACCAGCAGGGGCACTTAACAACCAAAGCTGAAAGCAGTATGAGTACTTATACAGGTTCAACCGTACAAAGCATGCCTCGAACAGTGCTACTTTGCCTACAGTTAACCAAGTGTGAGGCCACCAAGCCCCAGGACCGCCACCCTGCGCATCCACAACCTTCTGAAAGCAGCTTCATCTCGCAATGTGGTCAATAAAAAGGATATTCGCTTTAGAGCCATGGAAAAGCATGAACATAATTTTTTGTCCTATTCTCCAAGATGGACGGGCCTTCATTATTTGAGACCACCCATGAATAAGTATCTTTTCACCTCCAAGGGGAATTGAGTAGGTCGACATAAACATCATGTTGTGACCAAGCGCAAGTCTGACCCGACCATGGTCAGGCACCTATATAGGAACAATAGAACTGGGCAGTTCCTATTTCAAGAAGATCAGAGCTGTAAAACTGTGTATAAGCAATAGTTTATGAACAACATATATAACAGAAAACAGCTCGTACCATAAGTTTCTCGACACAGTTGGACCTGTTCAACAAGTGCAGTTGTGGCACACATATCCCACGTGGCCTTCCACCATTGAAACGCCCCACAAGGACCTCAAGACGATCAATAAAGTGTAGGAACTTGTGGATGTCGATCCAGTCAACTTCAGTGCCATCAGTAACATCCGAGTTATTACAGAGTAACAAACGAGCAGACTGCTTAACTCTGAAAAAACCTACACGTACCACCAATTATAAGAAAATATTAGTTAGAAGTAGCATCTTCGTGAGAGATTCGTTGCTACTTCTAAAGTTAAATTGTGATTAGTTAGACAGAATAGGTGGATTAAGAAGTAATCGAGGCAACAAGCAAGAACCAGATACAAAACTAACATGGATGAACAATTGGAACAACGTCGGGGTGGAAGATCGCAGTGAAGATGAGACCAGGTTCTGCTATTTCCATCAACATTCATGCGCCAACTTTCAGTCTGTAACACTTGCGAAAGTTTATCCAAGTTCGGCCATAAAAAAGCAGCGATCTTCTTGGTTCATGAACCCGACTCGGAACTTATATCCATGGCTTGTCTTCATTGTGACCATTAAACTAGTGTATTCAGTTATGGCAAGGCCGAGCATCTTGAGTACATGTGTTCTGGCAGAGCAAATAATACACTGCAGGAAAAATAATATGAGAACATGGGATGTTGAAAAAAATCCCACCCTCCCGGATAGAAAATAGGATTCTAGGAACATACTATGCACGTTTCAAAATGTTGTGTTAGGATGAGAAGGAACAAGTGTGGCGTCTCGCCGAGGGCGCAGAAACCTGTAGGGTCCTCGCACTTTGGGCACTGCAAATGAAACACACTAGATTCATAGGAAGAAAAATGCATCGATGGCTGCTGCCATCCTAGGATTACCTGCGACCAAGGGACTTGGATTTATCGGGGATGGATGAAGAATTCGTACCTGGTTCTCCATGAGAAAACCCTATGCAATTGTCGAGAGGGGGTTTTCTCTGAACAAGCAGACGAGGGAGAAGGGGATTCAGGCCCAGTGAAATATTGCCGCTTCGTCCGTCCAGCTTACTGCTAAATCCGGAAAGGGGGGGCGGGGTTGTGATTTGACGGCTCATTGGGCATTACTGCAGCGCTACGACTGGGGTGTGTCTATCATGCAGTTGTGCACTCTAATTTGTGCATATGGCACGTGGACCCCATTGCCGGTTGCCCTACATATCAGCGAAAGGAAGTAGAAAGACAGGAGTAACTAGTTACACATAATTATATATTTTGACAGAGAGATACTCCCTCTGTAAAGAAATATACAAATCTTTTATATCACAACTTTATACATAGGAAAAATCAAGGGGAATATATATAACATATATCTCTACTCTTATAAAAACAAAGTTGGTGATGATGGTGTGCCTGCCATCCTACAATATAAGCCGTCCGATTTATATCTGACGGATAGGAAGGAAAAATGGAAATTTTGCAAAAAGATACCCACACCGACTCAACATTTGCAAATAAGGCCTTCCCTCGTTCATCCTTTTCTCCCACAAGATAAACTACTCATACAAATGCATCTTGATGTTCCGTGCAATGCATGGGCATCTTAGTAATTATAAAAAACAGAGTTGTTTTTAACACAGTATAGACGAGTTGGTGATGATGGTGTGCCTGCCATCCTGCAATATAGGCCGTCCGATTTATATCTGACGGATAGGAAGGATACTATGGCAATTTTGCAAAAAGGTACCCACACACCTCTCCACATTTGCAAATAAGGCCTTCCCTCATTCATCCTTTTCTCTCACAAGATAAAATACTCATACAAATGCATCTTGATGTTACGTGCAACGCACGGGCATTATGGGAGTTCAGCTTTTTCTATGGGGGTTCAGCTGAGAATATAATACTCAGACAGGCTCACGGTTCTGGACTTTGGGCCGCAGACCCACCCTGCATGTTTGGGGGCCCATGTGTTCTACCTCAGTGCTTTTCATATTGCAAGTGATCGGTACGGTGCTGGTTTTAGATGCTGTCGCAAGGCGAATACACAAAATTGAATAACGCACGGCAGCTGTTGGGATGAAATCGAATGACAGTTCCTAACCAGCAATCAGAGTTGCAATTCTATCAACGATATACCATGTGATAAATAATACTGTCGTACTACTTATGCACATAGGACACTTGTTTCACCATGCCAGATTATTACATCAAAATCTCTCGGAGGATAGATCAGTTCGGCAGTTGTGTGCTACTGAAGAATTTCAAAGTTGATTTGGACCAGCTCTCCTTGCCGAGAAAGTTCAATTTTGACATCATCCCCTACCGCAAGATATGATTTAGATTTGAACCTTGACCATCCTTTAGCATCAACCATCATGCGGCCATCCTTTGTACTTATGGTATATTGAGCAGGTTCATTCACACCAAGGCTGCCCATGGTAAGAGAAACTTGGTCGCGGTCACCCAGATTGTTGAACGACTCCCTCGTTGCTCTAGGAATTCTCTGTTTGCAAACAAGAAGACATACCCAAACAGTTAGATCAACACAGTGAATCATGTGAAACAACATGAAAATAAAAAAGAACGAAGCACTTGGGCGGCCAATGCTTACCAAGAAGGTGGACATGTTGGTTTTTGTAAGGATTTTGGTATATGAAGTGCGAACTGCAGCCCAGTCTGTTGCCGGTGCAACTGCACGGGCCGGAGCAGATGCAAGTGCAAGTGTTGGTGCAGGTGCCTAAGCCGCTACTGCTACCGGAGATGGTGATCCTTGTAGAGTTGGTGCCGGTGTCGGAGCAGGTGCCGGTGTCGATGCCCGATCCTCTGTTAGATCACACTGATCCGCTGACGCGGTCGGTGCCCAATCCTCAGCTGGATCAGACTGAGCTGCTGCCGCTGTCAGTGCTAGAGCAAATGCCGGTGCTCGATCTGTTGCTGAAGGTGGTACCGATATGCGAGACAGCGGTGATCGTGTCTGGTCTGCTATGATCATCTTTCTAACTTGACTAGGATCCGTGCCCTTGATCCAGTCTTTTTCTTCATTTCTTCTAAACGCGAGAAGGACTAATTGTGGCGTTTTTGTTAAACCAAACTGCAGTTCATCATAGGGATTCAACTTGTACTCAGACAACAGACTGATCCAATTTTTTCTAGTAATATAAGTGATGGACGGTGCCTTCGTTACTGACACGACATAAGAAGTCAAACCTGCAAAAATAGCCATCGTAGAGCAAACCAAATGGTTTATTCTGTGATGAATGTCACATGGCAAAACCAGCATCATAAAATTGCAGGAAAAGAAAGAAAACATGACATTAAATCAATAAGATTTAGACAGTAAATCAATAAGATTTACTTGATGTGACACGAGTGAATCCTTACCAGGAAATCACTATGTTGAAGTACTAAACAGAAGATTGATCGTCCAACTACGGCTGGCATGCAGGGGGCCCTCCTACTCCCACAAGCATGACAGTCCAAAGGTCGTGACAAATCGTATGGACCGAACATCCATGGGACTGGAAATCCTGGCGGGTGCGATAAACCCTGCAATGCATATAGATATTGGAGTGCAACCATAATTAATAAACCGTCCTCACAAAAAAGATGATCTGGATACTTCAAAATATACATACTGAATTGAGTGGACAGACATTAACATAGACAGTTCTTAGGACTGACCACACACCAAAAGCGGCAGTACTAATAAACAATAGAGGGTTCACAAACACAAATCAAGTACTGAACAATAGTACTTACTATAGACAAGCAAAGTTGCACTAATTAAACTCTGCAGACTATTTCTTGCCACCGACCTATGGGATGAACCCCGCACTGACTAGGCCATGGACTTCATGAGAGATGTCTACATGCACCATCACCATCTTGTCAACCTTGGAGAACCTAACAGAGTGGTCTTTCCACTCATAAACATGATGAAGACAAGCCGCATAAGATTTGTTGGGAAGCTTTACAAGAACCACACCCTTCGTAATCGAAGGCACAACCAGGAAATTGTTGTGGTCAAGTACAGCCTTGAGAACACGCCTGACAACAATACTATAGGAAAACACTAGTTCAGGACATGTGGCGACAAGGACACATCAGCTGGATAGTTTAGTAGTAGAACTCATCCCCAGGTCTTCCAGTTCACACGGCATGACTTTGAGAACTTCATCTCCATCGCGGACCTGGTTCTAATTCAAACAGAAACCATATTTTATTACTACCTCCATTCAGAAATATAAGATGATTTTCGATATTATACTCCATATATGACTACATATACGCACAGAAATGAGTGAACAAAGACACTAGAACATGTCTTCAAAGGCATGAGAGCAAAGGGATTACTTTCATATCCATAACACAAGTTACTGAGGCAAATATACCCTCTTCAAAGGTAGCATTGATGTTCATAAAGTACTCCCTCCGTCCCAAAATTCGTGTCTTAGATTTGTCTAGATACGGATGTATCAAGTCACATTTTAGTATTAGATACATCCGTATCTAGACAAATCTAAGACAAGAAATTTGGAACAGAGGGAGTAGTTGAAAGTAATCTATAAAAAGTGTCAACCTCTCGCATGTTTTGGTCAAAAGAGGAATTTAGAACCGTCATTTGGCACACTAAAATCACATGCAAGATCACCCAGAAAGTTGTACTACCAGTACTAGTACTGCATGTTAGATGAAAAAACACGATCAAGATCGAGAAAAAGATCGTCAACAAGAGACATTACCTGGACTTGCTTAATGAGGGATCCCAGAGAGGGGGGCTTGGACAGGACGATGGCTTTGAGCTTGTCTGCGGTAGTCTCGGTGGGGTGCTTGTGCTTCTTCGTACCATGAGCCTTGACAGTTTTGGCCAGGGCCATAGACATCACGTCGGCCGGTGCTCCAGGGTCCATCCAAGAGAGGAAGCTGAGAGAGAAGAGTGAAAGGAGGAACGATATGAGGGAGAAGCGAAGCGAGTGGGGGTTTTCTTCAAGAGAGGAAGCTGAGAGAGAAGAGTGAAATGATGGTTGCTTTGTTCGTCCAACTTACTACTGGAAAGGAGGGGGTTTTGTGATTTGACGGCTCATTGGGCATTACTACGGTGCTTCGATCGGGGTAGTCTACCGTCACTCTACTACGGAGTAATTTAGTGCATGGCTGGTGGACCCAGGTGTTGGCTGTCCCACACGTCAGCGAAAGTGAGTAATTTAGCGCATGGCTGGAGGAGGATCCACAGGTAGATCGTGTCCACTGTTTTTCTGAAGAAAAAAATGATTACAGCAAGCGTTTCCACTCTTACGACGGAGGAGTGCGAAACACGGCAGCCACTTGAACATACATAGTGCTCCTACTACTAGGCATGTGCAGTGGTTCATACGTCAGTACTAGACAATCTTGTTGCTAGTGTAGTAAGATATGACGATAACAAATGATCTTGTGCGTATGTCAACTACTCCTATATGTAACATAGTACCGCTTTTTCGAATGTTCAGTCAAGAATGAATGGTGAGATCAGTGTTAACAGAAGTAGGTCTACAGCGCACGGAGAGTACGGTGCTATAGTACTCCACGAAACATGAACCATATGAAGCACGAATAGTGTTAGGCAGGGTGTATGAAGGGGAATTCCGTATGAAGGGTGCACGGGATGGGAGCAAAAGTTCCCTTCTCGACCCACTTTTGGGTGTTTGGCAGAGTGCATGAAGGGTGCATGAGTTCACACTAGTGGGTTAACAAAAATACACGAAGAGGAAACAACTATATTGAGATGAGAATGCAACCAAACACACCCACACACTTTGTGCTACAGTGACTGATCTGTACCGTCTGAGTTTGATCCAACGGTCATGTTGCACCGAGACATGGACATGCCCATGCAGAGGGTGCCTAAACACCATCGAAGTCCCTCTGCTTCTCGAGGCACACGACTTTGGTGATGCAGGGTGCAACCGCCCGCAGAGCCCGCTCCCGGTCCATGGGAGCCAGCTCGTCAAAGAGGGCGTCCAATGGCACGAATGGATTCCGTGACGGAGCCCTGAAAGGATTCGCCCGGCAACGGCGACGGCAGCCCACAACCCCTCCTTGTCCAGCTCAGCCCCCACCATCGCGCGGAGACGGCTCAGCTCCTCGGAGATATAGGTGAAGAAGGAGACCAGGTCAGGAAGCCGCAGCTCGTTGAAGTCGACCGGGTGGTCGAACGGGTTTAGCCTGATGGCCGGCATCATCGCGCTGGCATGACGGTAGGCATCGCGCAGCCGCAACACATGCTTGGCAACTTGGTTCACCAAGTGGCTGAGGCGATCCTGGACCTCGTCACGATCGGCCCGCTCGCGCTCCAGCCGGCTCCCCTGACGGCCTATCGTATCTCCCGCTTTCTGCAGCAACACCACCGATGCCTCGAGTATCTTTGTGGTGGACGCCTGCCGCTTTTGAAGCTCTGTGAACTCCCGCACATAACGGAGGAGCATGTAACTCATCTCCTCCTTGAGCTCACGGAGCTCCACGTCCTTGGCCCTGAGCTCCGCATCCTTGGCATGGAGCTCCTGAGTCAGGCGCCTCACCTCGGACTCTGTGATCTGCTGCGCCGCCATGGCACCAGGTAGAAGCAATGGAGAGAGGAAGCAAAGGGGGCGAAACGGCTAAAAGGCAATGCAATCTATGGGAAGGCGGAGGGAGCCAGCCGAGGAGCGGGGAATCTTTTGGTTTTCACCACGGTAAAACACCAGTCGATGACTTCTCACATCAGGGAGCAGTGGGTTTTACAGGAGGAGTCATCGTGACTAATTGTTGCCGCATTTGCTCCCGTCAATCAAAAAATTAAAAATCCTGCCGTGCCTGCTCCCGTCAATCAAAAAATTAAAAATCCTGCCACACCCAAACACCAGAGCAATGCCGCGGTGGATATTTAAATTTACTTGCCGGCAAGTAGATAAAAAAGGGGTGAAAAAACAAATGTGGTGGCGGCCTAGCTAATCGGTCGAACTAGCCCAACTAGCTAGCCACCGCACTTCACTGATGTACTCGGCGGGAAAGGTGGTCTTTCGTGATTTGACGACTCATTTACTTGCTTTGGCGCTACGACCGAGGAGGACCCAGAAAACGCGCGGTAGGGCATCCAATGTCAGGAAGAATATACGCGTGCACCACCCGGGAGGACCCCGAAACCGCGCGGTAGGGTGTGCCACGTCTCGGCACGGAGGAAAAATGTGTGTGTAAAAATATACTCCCTCCGTCTAGGTGTGTAAGTCATCTTATGAAAATCAAATAATCCCAAAACACTTAGGCGCGGTGCATTAACTTCTATCTCGTTTCTTGTTTCTTGACATATCAACCAATAAGAGATGAGGGGTGTGCATGCCTTTAATGATTTGAGACTACCAAACACGACATGCAGTGGTTAATTCATTGCATGCAATGTTATTAATTAGCAAATAAACATTAAGGTCTCTCATTTTCCCCTCCTCCTTGGTCACAGTGACTTACTCACCTAAACAGAGGGAGTACTGTATCAGACGTCGGCAGTAACTCTAGTACCTATGGTTCGACCTCGGGACCCAGCCAGTCGGTCGAAAACACCCCACTAGCCACACAGCTTCATCATGCAAACATGGCATGGAGGATAGATGTGGTTAGCTCCGTCTCGACCAGCCACAACGTCTCTTGTTCTAGGCGATTCTTCTATTTTCCAAGCTTTTTTTGTTGTTGTAATAACACCACGGCAAGCTAGCGCCGCTCTTCGTGTGTGCCCGTGCAAAGGTTAGACGATGGAGAGAAGAGAGATTGAGATCGCAGACCTGGGACCCACCAGTAAGTGAGACAATGGTCATGCATGTGTTGACGAGGCACTCCCTCTACTCTACTCAACGTAATACTGTATAAAATCAAGTTATGGGACAAAACCAACAACCGTTGTTGTTTCAGGCTATCGACTTATGCTTTTTAGTCAAGGTTGCCAGTTCGAATCTCCTCTTTCAGATTTGTTAGTTTTAGGTCCAAATTTGATTAATGACAAGTGGGACCCCCGTGTGTTGTTCCGATATTTCAGTGTAGGATGGTTTTTTTTGAACAAACACTTTGCACGGTTAGACAACTAAAGGCACGAGTTACACGTATTTTGCAAGTTTACGAACAAAAATGACAGCGGCATAGAATATCACATCCACCCCGCAGCTTAGATACCATGGTGATACGAGTTTTTACACTGTTGGAAGTGAGATCCAATGGCTTGGGAGTAGTCTTTGTAATTATGCGCAATTTCCAAACTCTCCAAATGTTTTTTTGCAAATAAAACATTCAGGCCTCGTGTGTGCCGCTGCATCTTTGATCCAACGGCTCCCCGTTGCTCACATTAGGTGCTCCCCGTAGCTTAATTTCCCGCTACGGTGATATGAGCGTCTAGGTCGTCTAATCAGTGATCGGATGGCACATACGTAGTACTTGTACTTTCTACGCATTTCCCAAACTCTATCAGCCGTATATTGCAAAAACATTCAAACCTCCTACTGTGGGCCGTTAGATCCCAGTGAACTCGTATCACCATAGAATCTACGGTGCGGGAGCACCTCATATACTGTTGTGCGAGAAAACATAAGGTGCTATCGCAGCTTGGATGCTACGGTGATACGAGCTTCGAGGTCGTTTGATCTGAGATCCAATGGCATCTGAGCAGTCTTTCTGCTTGTAAGCAGTGGCCGAACTCTTTTGGGGCTTTTCTGCAGAAAACCATTCGAACCACCGAGGAGGTGTTGGGTCACAAATCCAACGGCTCCGAAGAGCTTGTATCACCAAAGCATCTAAGGTGTGGTAGCACATGATATTCTTACATACATGAGAATATGATGTCCTCCTTCATCTTAGATGCTACGGTGATACGAGCTTCGAGGTCGTTGGATATGGGATCCGAGGGCATCCGAGTAGTTTTTGTACAAATTGTGCGCAATTCTCAAACTAATCAAGGTTTCCTGTTAAAATATTAAGACACATCACGTGAGCTGCTATATCTCAGATCTACAAGCTCCAAGCAACTCGTATCGGCATATAGCATCTATGGTATGGGGGCACATGATATTCTCCCGGGGAGGAGGGGTGGGGGTGCACAACCAATCGGTGGTTGGGAGGGTGGGGACAAATATAATCTAAACAACCCTAAACAGAGTTCCACAATTTTATCTAAGATCGAGGGGTTGACCCCCGACAATCATAGCTCCGCCTAAACATAACATTTGCATGTATTGTAGTACTAGACTTAATATTCATGTTTCAGTCTCATGTTCATTTTAAATATTGAACTGAGGACCATGCATGTCTTACATTTTACTCCATTTGTTCCTATAAATATTAGTTTTTTTAGAGATTTCAAATGGACTGGCACATACGGATGTATATAGACATATTTTAGAGTCTAGATTCACTCATTTTGCTCCGTATGTAGTCACTTGTTGAACTCTCTAAAAGACTAATATCTAGGAATAGAAGGAGTATTTTTGAATTCGTGTCATACATGCATGGTTTGGAAATATAGATGCACTATACTTATTGGATTGTTGTTGTGTTCGTGCGTGTGTGTCTCTGTGTGTGTGTGTGTGGTCATATGCTTGATACATACAAAGTTTTCTCACCTCCATATTGTTCATCTTTTAAATTTGAATTTGCATTGAAAAACTTACTATTGATACCATGAAATGTGAAATCCACGTTGAGGTCACTATATCACAAACTCACTCTAATTCAACAACTCGTCATAAATCAATTACCACGTTAAGATTAGTATTTGCAAGGAAAATACGGGTATTGTAATACACATAGATTCATTCGGCAATTTAAAAGGTTCCTTTCGTATTCTCGAATGGTAGGACCCAACGGCGTACCAGCCAGACCTTGGCTCCTGATGATCCTAAAAAAAATAAAAAAATAAAAAAAGTCGGGCTCGTGTCCTTCGGTGGCGTGCGTGGTATGCACATTAGGCAACCCCAACCAGTCGAGCCTCAGGGTTTCAAGTCGAAATATCTGGCGGCCAGAATTCCAGCCCTAGGAAATTCCCCTCATGTCCCCGGTCCATAATGACTACCGATGAACAACGGAGGGATGCTTTAGTAACTAGACAACATTACCTACCCTGCCGAGCACGGTTCAATTCCCTCGGTCGCCGCTCGTCAAGGTCACCCGTCAACTGCATTGCCTAGTACTACTACTACTACTACAGGATGAGCACATAATTGAGCCCATTTGTTCCTGTCTAGTACTTGAGTTAATATATCAGGCAATGCACTGGTACGGAAGGATTATCCTTTTACTCTGCATATATAACTTGTCTGAAGTCTAACTAAGCAAAATGTTTGACCAAATCCTTTCTTAAGAAATACAATAGGACAGATGTACGGCTTGAAAATTTATTGCATGATGCAGGTTATGATATTGTTTCGAATCCTGGATCTTAAATTTCAGAAAATCCAAAAGTGAGCATGAATTCTTGAAACTGAGCATGGTCATGTGATATGGCACAAATATTACTTCATAAGTTTTTTCTTCAATTTGAGACAAGCTGCTTATGACAAGTTGCACAAATGAAGAGCCAAGGTATTTTGGAACAAAGACCTGTCATGTTAAGGCGAACGTTTTCACTATTGAAACCGTGGGCATTTCGTGCCGCCACGAGTCCCTGCTTCTTATCGGCAGGTGCCATCCGAGCAAGCGTGTGATGAGTAGACGGGAGGCGTGCGAGCAGACCGTTGCGCCGGCTGACAGGGAGGTGTGCGAGCAGACCACTGTGCAGGCTCACCGGGAGGCGAGCCCTTCCCAACTGCTCCCACTTTTAATGTCATCGGTGCCGCAGTTTAAAATCAACCCCGCACTACCCGTTATCGCTACAATCTTCTCTCTTCCTCTTCAATTCTCCTATCGTCTACCTCCAGCTAGCCTGACCTAAACATACGCCATGCCGCATCACGATGGTCTGCCCTTAGTGTTCCAGTTTCCTGAGGAAGACACCCAGCCGGAGTCTCAAGAACATAAGGCGCTTTGGGACGAGCTTGAACTAGCCTTGCGGGAAGACGCCGCGCCTGTCCCCGCTCCCGTTCCGGCTCCTGTCGCCCCGACTATGCCAGTGCCCATCCCCGTGGCATTGATGGGTTGCGAGCCGCACATTGTCGCCGAGCTTGATCCCACGGGGTTCCATGAGGTCCTCGCCGACTTTCACGCGCCCGTGCACCTGCCAGCGCATGCGCATGTGCATGCACTAACGTGCATGCCCGTGCCAGTACCTGTGCACCTGCCAGCACATGCGCCTGCACGTGCACTGACGTGCGCACCCGTGCCGGTGCTCGTGCACACGAGTCATGCCGTTGACAGCGCCTGTCCCCGCGCGGGTGCTAGTGTCCCCCTCAGCGGCATGGATGGCCACCGTCGACCGCTTCCTTGCACCAATGCCAGTCGCCTCCTCCCGCCAATTGACTCGCTTCAAAGTCCAGAACATTTTGGCCTTCCTTGAAGCTAGGCCAACGTCCACGAATACGCCAACAACGGCGCAAGACGCCACCGTCGCCGTCGGTCAGTGGCCCGACGATACACAGAGCACGGCAGAGGAGCCGCTTCCCACTACAAGACGCCCCCGCCGCCGCCACGTAATCTAAATTTGCCATGCAAAACGTTCGGATTCCCATGCTTAAAATCCGAATGTTTATCATTTCCGTTTATTTTATATCGATCGCCGTATAATTTAAAGTCGGAGTCAGACTAAACGAAATCTATGGTTTGATCGATTGAATGTTCTGCTAGAGCCGTATCAAATTAAATATAAAACATCATCAAGCCACATGTATTCCTTGTCATCCAACGACCTAGACTGCTTCAATGTCGAGCGCTCAACACGTTTAGCGTGCAGTTAATTTCATGCCAAAAATAGTGCTAATCAGATAATAACACGCAAATAATATCCTACTTAATATCCACATGCACTTAATATACTTCCAAATTAACGTGCATTGCACGTACACACTGACTAGTGCTGCTAGTACGTGAAACTGGTGTCGCGACTTGTGAATGCGTCCAGATATGATCAATGGCAACATCGCCCGCGGGTTCTTCGTGTTTGCCCATGCGTCTAAACGCAGAAGGGGAGGAGAGAGAGAGAGAGAACACATGGAACCCGCCAGTAAGTGAAGGCGAATAGTACTAAAAATAATATTACATGTTATCCATTAAATAGGTTGTGGTAATATAAAAACATTATGTGAACAAAGGGGGTACAACAAACATTGCTGTTCTACGTATGTTGCCTATTGACGTGCGGCTTGAAGGCCCGGTCACATGTTCGATCCTCGTCCTTTATTTTTTAATTTGTATATGGGTCAAAATTTGTTTCATGACATGTGGGCTCCTCCGTGTGTAGTTTGTAGCACTTTAATTTATGGATCGAATTTTGTTCCATTCCAAGTGGACTATCGGTGTGTAGTTTTGTAGCTTATTTATAATAATTAAAGAGAACAACATAGTTTTTTGCAATAATACCATGGTGCGACGTTGAAGGCGAGAAAGGACGTGCGAGAGAGCCATGACCCAGCCAGAGGGAAATCAACTAGCGGAGTTGCGGGGGTTGCAACGGTGTTTGGAGTAGTTGTGGGCCGAATGCTACGAAAATATAATCTAAACCGATCAGAATAAATGCCTACACAAATTAATCCAAGGTTAGAGTACCACTCGCAATGTAAATAGCTTCGGCTTTGCGAGGGATGGAGAGGTAGTAGCTTCAATGCATGGAAGATACGGTGTGAGAAAGCAAGGTCAATCGAGAGACATATAGATAGAGAGACAAAGTGAGTGTGGTCTGACATTCATTGAAGAGAGATATATGCTCTGGAGAGATATTGTCTGATTGAGCTTTTGGCAAGGGTGAGGGCTGTAAGATAGAGCTGGATAGATGATCCAGTCACAGACGTGTAGATATATTTTGTGCGTGGGAGGAAGCAAGGTCAATCAATCACATAGGGTCGCCGTGCGATCGAAAGAGTGAGACGGGTTGGAGAGAGTGACCTAGATAGACAATGTGCGTGAGAGAGTATACAACGTGAATAGGTCGAATTGGGCTCAAACATGGTGATATATCATTTTTGTCCGAGAAAGAGCAAGGTCAATCGAGACATACAGAGAGAGAGAGAGAGAGAGAGAGAGAGAGAGATTGAGTGAGCGTGGCCCGCCATGAGGTCGAAAGAGTGGCGGCGGCTTGGATGGACTGACCTAGATAGACAATCTGCGTGAGAGAGTATAGAGTGTGTCGACCGAGGCCTGAACAGGGGGGTATATCATTTGTGTGTGAAAGAAAATGAGGTTAAACGAGATTCGGATAAATAGAGAAAGATTGAGCGAGTGTGGCCCGCCGTGCGGAAGAAAGAGTGAGACAGTCTCGAGGGAGTGACCTAGATATACAACATGCGTGCGTGTGCACGAGAGGTTGGGGGGCTAGATAGGCAATGCATGTATTTAGCACAAGAGGGTGAGAGGGAGAGGGAGAGAGACAGAGAGCTCAGCATGGGGTGCAATGGCGGGTGTGTGAGGTAAATACATTTGGTAATAGAGTGGAAAAAGGGGTTGTGTAGTTGAGAGACTTAGAGATCGAAACATGGAGAGAAAGAATGAACGTGTGTTGGAAACCGATAGCTTCCTAAGATGGTAAGAGAGGAAGATTGACCGATACATGAAGTATGTAGCGTGTGTGTGGGGGTGTGGTTGAATGTACATAGTACGAGACTTAACATCGATGTTTCAATTCGGTGTACAATGTAAGATTTGAACTGAGCACCATGCATACGAGTAATTATTTTGAATTCGTGCCATACTAAGTTTCGAAAAGTTGACATTGACTCAATTTGTTGTGCTTTTTGTAGGTCATATGTTTGAATCCATCCAAAAGTTTTCTCACTACCATGATGTTCATCATATACATATGAATTTGTATTAAAAAAGTAGTGTGGATATAGTGAAATGCGAATCCACGTTAGAATTGGAGATCTCTACGTGACACACACTCTAATTCAAATAACTAATTATGTGACACACACTCTAATCCACGTTAGCGTGGATACCATTTCGATTTTTTTTCAAATAACTCATTAATTAATTTATAGCACTCCCTCTGTTCACTTTTATAAGACCTTGAAGACATTTCAGACAATGTGCAAAACAATTCATTTTAGGTTGTCTGAAATGACTTACAAAAGTGAACGGAGGGAGTATCTCGTTTCAAATGAGTAATTATTGCAAGGAAAACACGGGCATAGTAATATATACAGATTTGTTTGCAAATGAAAGAAGATTCATTTGCATTCTCAAATGTAGGCGCACCAGGTAGACCAGGGTCCTGTCGGGGTGGACGCTGCTTCGGTGCCTTAAAGGCACATGCCTTTGGGTCACTGACATGTGGGCTAGCCACCTGTTGGGCCCACATGTCATGGACACAAAGGCAGGTGCCTTAAGGCACCAAAGCATAGTCGTGTTGGGGTGGTCGTGTGTGTCGGACGGACGCGTAGCACCCAGCCACCCACCCCCTCCCTCGTCCCTCCCTCCCCCACTCCCTCCCTCGTCCCTCCCCCCCCACCCCCCCAAAAAAAGGACGACAACAAAATAAGTTTGCT